>NC_088402.1:89389984-89429984 GCF_034236695.1 Oncorhynchus nerka | reverse complement strand
CACTGGACGACAGTCTTCTGGTATTCTCTATGTTAGGCTGTTTCAGGGTTAGGTGTGTGGGTCAAGGTCAGGACAACCATAATGTCGCTGGCTGGCTAACAAACCTAACAGCTCATTCATAAGGCTCGGTAGTACCAAGATATCTTACAGTACACAACACCCACACCGACTACGTGGTTTCAGCTGGTAGCAAAAACAAAACATGAAACCGTATCCCCTCACAATCAGAGAGACCATAGACCGTATCCCCTCACAATCAGAGAGACCATAGAGATACGGTTTTTATATTTTTTTAATGAAAATAATACTCAACGATCATGTCAAAATGGCTGCTTGAGAGCAGTGACAGACGAGCACAGAGCAGAAAGAAACCATTACTATTTCCTCCTCCCGTCTATTGACAATCCTTCCACTGTTCTCTAAAATGAGGCGTTATGCTCCAATAAGCAGATTCAATCGCTTTCAGCATCTGTTAGTTTTAACTCTGGCTGCGAGCCAAAATGGTACCCTGTTCTCTCGTAGTGATGTTACCATAGCAGAGTCCTGGCTTTGCTACTGATACCAGGTTTACTACCATGATACTCAATACCAAAATAATGCCATAGCAACAACAACAAAACAATAAGGTATATTATCTGTCGTCACAAAATGGCACTTGATTCAGACAGATAATCAGCAACTGCTCTGTTCAATCGTTTGGGCATCTGAGTTCAATATCATTTTAGATTATTTACCATTTTTTACAACATGTATGCATTAATTAATCAAGTATACAATCTTACAACTAATTTGACTTTGGTTTTACCAATCTAACTGCATAATTATAGTGGCAATCATTTATTTGAATGGTAAATCTCTCTTGATAAACTGGGTAAATCAAGATGTAGCCACGGTCTAGTCACAATACAGGTGGTTTCATGTTCAAATAGGAGGGTGTGAATGAATTGAGTTATTGAGCTGGTTTTTTTGGGCTGATTTCACGGGGCTAGAGACGAAAAACAAGCTGCTTCCCTTCCATTTGATACTTATTGGATTGTACTGATCATCAACAACATTGTTGAAATATTAAAGTGAGTTAGTGGAGCTAACATGATACAGCCCAGACTCCCAGGCTAGCAGTGAGTTAGTGGAGGTAACATGATACAGCCCGGACTCCCAGTACAGGCTAGCAGTGAGTTAGTGGAGCTAACATGATACAGCCCAGATTCCCAGGCTAGCAGTGAGTTAGTGGAGCTAACATGACACAGCCCAGACTCTCAGTACAGGCTAGCAGTGAGTTAGTGGAGCTAACATGATACAGTCCAGACTCCCAGTACAGGCTAGCAGTGAGTTAGTGGAGCTAACATGATGCAGTCCAGACTCCCAGTACAGGCTAGCAGTGAGTTAGTGGAGCTAACATGATACAGCCCAGACTCAGTACAGGCTAGCAGTGAGTTAGTGGAGCTAACATGATACAGCCCAGACTCAGTACAGGCTAGCAGTGAGTTAGTGGAGCTAACATGATACAGCCCAGACTCCCAGGCTAGCAGTGAGTTAGTGGAGCTAACATGATACAGCCCAGACTCTCAGTACAGGCTAGCAGTGAGTTAGTGGAGCTAACATGATACAGCCCAGACTCCCAGGCTAGCAGTGAGTTAGTGGAGCTAACATGATACAGCCCAGACTCTCAGTACAGGCTAGCAGTGAGTTAGTGGAGCTAACATGATACAGTCCAGACTCCCAGTACAGGCTAGCAGTGAGTTAGTGGAGCTAACATGATGCAGTCCAGACTCCCAGTACAGGCTAGCAGTGAGTTAGTGGAGCTAACATGATACAGCCCAGATTCCCGGGCTAGCAGTGAGTTAGTGGAGCTAACATGACACAGCCCAGACTCTCAGTACAGGCTAGCAGTGAGTTAGTGGAGCTAACATGATACAGCCCAGACTCCCAGTACAGGCTAGCAGTGAGTTAGTGGAGCTAACATGATGCAGCCCAGACTCCCAGTACAGGCTAGCAGTGAGTTAGTGGAGCTAACATGATACAGCCCAGACTCTCAGTACAGGCTAGCAGTGAGTTAGTGGAGCTAACATGATACAGCCCAGACTCCCAGGCTAGCAGTGAGTTAGTGGAGCTAACATGATGCAGCCCAGACTCCCAGGCTAGCAGTGAGTTAGTGGAGCTAACATGATGCAGTCCAGACTCCCAGGCTAGCAGTGAGTTAGTGGAGCTAACATGATGCAGCCCAGACTCCCAGGCTAGCAGTGAGTTAGTGGAGCTAACATGATGCAGCCCAGACTCCCAGGCTAGCAGTGAGTTAGTGGAGCTAACATGAGATAGCCCAGACTCTCAGTACAGGCTAGCAGTGAGTTAGTGGAGGTAACATGATACAGGCCAGACTCTCAGTACAGGCTAGCAGTGAGTTAGTGGAGCTAACATGATACAGCCCAGACTCTCAGTACAGGCTAGCAGTGAGTTAGTGGAGCTAACATGATGCAGCCCAGACTCCCAGTACAGGCTAGCAGTGAGTTAGTGGAGCAGGCTCCCAGGCAGTGAGTTAGTGGAGCTAACATGATGCAGCCCAGACTCCCAGTACAGGCTAGCAGTTAGTTAGTGGAGCTAACATGATGCAGCCCAGACTCCCAGTACAGGCTAGCAGTTAGTTAGTGGAGCTAACATGATGCAGCCCAGACTCCCAGTACAGGCTAGCAGTTAGTTAGTGGAGCTAACATGATGCAGCCCAGACTCCCAGTACAGGCTAGCTGTGAGTTCGTGGAGCTAACATGATACAGCCCAGACTCTCAGTACAGGCTAGCAGTTGGGTTGGAGCGAGCGGTCGCATCCGAGCGCTTCGGTCTGCAGGTAGTATAACTTTTCATTACATTTCATTATAGTACAACGGTTTGATTTGTCTAATCTTAGCTAGCTACATAGCAGTCTTTGTATCAAAGATAATTGCGTAATTATCGTATTTCGTCGTCCTAACGTAGTCTACACTGCTATCTGCCCAGCAGCTAGCCAGCTAGCCAGCTAGCAAACGTCCACCGTCTTCCGAATAGCAGCACTGTAAAAACTATTACACTCAACTGAACGACTTGATTAGGGTAGTGTTAGCTAGCTACATAGTTGTCTTTGCTGTCTTCGTATCCAAGATAATTGTGTAGTATAGAGTGTGTAGTCTTAGAGTGATTATCTTAATTTACCGAGGTTAGCTAGCCAGCTATTTGTCGTCCTTAACGTAGGAGACACTGCTAGCTAGCCAACAGCTAGCCAACGTCTACCAAATAGAACTTCCTCACTCAACAACCCGGTCGCATTCGCTCCACAGGTAGTATCACATTTTCATTTCATTTCATTTCATTACAGTACAACGGTTTGATTTGTTTGATCGTAGCTAGCTACATAGCTAGCTACATAGCCGTCTTTGTATCAAAGATAATCGTGTAGTCTAGAGCGATTTTCTAGGTTAGCTGGCCAGCTATTGTCGTTCTTTTAACGCAACGTAACGTAATCAACACTGCTAGCTAGCCAGCTATTAGAAATATTATTTCAGCTAAAGGCAATTTGTCAGGATAATAAAACTAGCATTCCATTCGGTGTCCCCGAATAGCAGCACTGTTGAAACTATCACACTCAACGGAACGACTTGATTAGTGTAGTGCCAACAACGCAGCCACTGCCAGCTAGCCTACAAAGTCAACAACGCAGCCACTGCCAGCTAGCCTACTTCAGCAGTACTGTATCATTTTAATCATTTTAGTCAATAAGATTCTTGCTACGTAAGCTTAACTTTCTGAACATTCGAGACGTGTAGTCCACTTGTCATTCCAATCTCCTTTGGATTAGCGTAGCCTCTTCTGTAGCCTGTCAACTATGTGTCTGTCTATCCCTGTTCTCTCCTCTCTGCACAGACCATACAAACGCTCCACACCGCGTGGCCGCGGCCACCCTAATCTGGTGGTCCCAGCGCGCACGAACCACGTGGAGTTCCAGGTCTCCGGTAGCCTCTGGAACTGCCGATCTGCGGCCAACAAGGCAGAGTTCATCTCAGCCTATGCCTCCCTCCAGTCCCTCGACTTCTTGGCACTGACGGAAACATGGATCACCACAGATAACACTGCTACTCCTACTGCTCTCTCTTCGTCCGCCCACGTGTTCTCGCACACCCCGAGAGCTTCTGGTCAGCGGGGTGGTGGCACCGGGATCCTCATCTCTCCCAAGTGGTCATTCTCTCTTTCTCCCCTTACCCATCTGTCTATCGCCTCCTTTGAATTCCATGCTGTCACAGTTACCAGCCCTTTCAAGCTTAACATCCTTATCATTTATCGCCCTCCAGGTTCCCTCGGAGAGTTCATCAATGAGCTTGATGCCTTGATAAGCTCCTTTCCTGAGGACGGCTCACCTCTCACAGTTCTGGGCGACTTTAACCTCCCCACGTCTACCTTTGACTCATTCCTCTCTGCCTCCTTCTTTCCACTCCTCTCCTCTTTTGACCTCACCCTCTCACCTTCCCCCCTACTCACAAGGCAGGCAATACGCTCGACCTCATCTTTACTAGATGCTGTTCTTCCACTAACCTCATTGCAACTCCTCCAAGTCTCCGACCACTACCTTGTATCCTTTTCCCTCTCGCTCTCATCCAACACTTCCCACACTGCCCCTACTCGGATGGTATCGCGCCGTCCCAACCTTCGCTCTCTCTCCCCCGCTACTCTCTCCTCTTCCATCCTATCATCTCTTCCCTCTGCTCAAACCTTCTCCAACCTATCTCCTGATTCTGCCTCCTCAACCCTCCTCTCCTCCCTTTCTGCATCCTTTGACTCTCTATGTCCCCTATCCTCCAGGCCGGCTCGGTCCTCCTCCCGCTCCGTGGCTCGACGACTCATTGCGAGCTCACAGAACAGGGCTCCGGCAGCAGAGCGGAAATGGAGGAAAACTCGCCTCCTGCGGACCTGGCATCCTTTCACTCCCTCCTCTCTACATTTTCCTCTTCTGTCTCTGCTGCTAAAGCCACTTTCTACCACTCTAAATTCCAAGCATCTGCCTCTAACCCTAGGAAGCTCTTTGCCACCTTTCCTCCCTCCTGAATCCTCCTCCCCTCCCTCCTCCCTCTCTGCAGATGACTTCGTCAACCATTTTGAAAAGAAGGTCGACGACATCCGATCCTCGTTTGCTAAGTCAAACGACACCGCTGGTTCTGCTCACACTGCCCTGTCCAGACTTACCCTGTGCTCTGACCTCTTTCTCCCCTCTCTCTCCAGATGAAATCTCGCGTCTTGTGACGGCCGGCCGCCCAACAACCTGCCCGCTTGACCCTATCCCCTCCTCTCTTCTCCAGACCATTTCCGGAGACCTTCTCCCTTACCTCACCTCGCTCATCAACTCATCCCTGACCGCTGGCTACGTGTCCCTTCCGTCTTCAAGAGAGCGAGAGTTGCACCCCTTCTGAAAAAACCTACACTCGATCCCTCCGATGTCAACAACTACAGACCAGTATCCCTTCTTTCTTTTCTCTCCAAAACTCTTGAACGTGCCGTCCTTGGCCAGCTCTCCCGCTATCTCTCTCAGAATGACCTTCTTGATCCAAATCAGTCAGGTGTCAGGTTTCAAGAATAGTCATTCAACTGAGACTGCTCTTCTCTGTATCACGGAGGCGCTCCGCACTGCTAAAGCTAACTCTCTCTCCTCTGCTCTCATCCTTCTAGACCTATCGGCTGCCTTCGATACTGTGAACCATCAGATCCTCCTCTCCACCCTCTCCGAGTTGGGCATCTCCGGCGCGGCCCACGCTTGGATTGCGTCGTACCTGACAGGTCGCTCCTACCAGGTGGCGTGGCGAGAATCTGTCTCCTCACCACGCGCTCTCACCACTGGCGTCCCCCAGGGCTCTGTTCTAGGCCCTCTCCTATTCTCGCTATACACCAAGTCACTTGGCTCTGTCATAACCTCACATGGTCTCTCCTATCATTGCTATGCAGACGACACACAATTAATCTTCTCCTTTCCCCCTTCTGATGACCAGGTGGCGAATCGCATCTCTGCATGTCTGGCAGACATATCAGTGTGGATGACGGATCACCACCTCAAGATGAACCTCGGCAAGACGGAGCTGCTCTTCCTCCCGGGGAAGGACTGCCCGTTCCATGATCTCGCCATCACGGTTGACAACTCCATTGTGTCCTCCTCCCAGAGCGCTAAGAACCTTGGCGTGATCCTGGACAACACCCTGTCGTTCTCAACTAACATCAAGGCAGTGGCCCGTTCCTGTAGGTTCATGCTCTACAACATCCGCAGAGTACGACCCTGCCTCACACAGGAAGCGGCGCAGGTCCTAATCCAGGCACTTGTCATCTCCCGTCTGGATTACTGCAACTCGCTGTTGGCTGGGCTCCCTGCCTGTGCCATTAAACCCCTACAACTCATCCAGAACGCCGCAGCCCGTCTGGTGTTCAACCTTCCCAAGTTCTCTCACGTCACCCCGCTCCTCCGCTCTCTCCACTGGCTTCCAGTTGAAGCTCGCATCCTCTACAAGACCATGGTGCTTGCCTACGGAGCTGTGAGGGGAACGGCACCTCAGTACCTCCAGGCTCTGATCAGGCCCTACACCCAAACAAGGGCACTGCGTTCATCCACCTCTGGCCTGCTCGCCTCCCTACCACTGAGGAAGTACAGTTCCCGCGCAGCCCAGTCAAAACTGTTCGCTGCTCTGGCCCCCCAATGGTGGAACAAACTCCCTCACGACGCCAGGACAGCGGAGTCAATCACCACCTTCCGGAGACACCTGAAACCCCACCTCTTTCAGGAATACCTATTATAGGATAAAGTAATCCTTCTCACCCCCCCTTAAAAGATTTGAAAGTGGCTGTTCCACTGGATGTCTTAAGGTGAACGCACCAATTTGTAAGTCGCTCTGGATAAGAGCGTCTGGTAAATGACTTAAATGTAAATGTTAAATGCAGTGAGTTAGTGGAGCTACCATGATACAGCCCAGACTCCCAGGCTAGCAGTGAGTTAGTGGAGCTAACATGATGCAGCCCAGACTCCCAGGCTAGCAGTGAGTTAGTGGAGCTAACATGATGCAGTCCAGACTCCCAGGCTAGCAGTGAGGTAGTGGAGCTAACATGATACAGCCCAGACTACCAGTACAGGCTAGCAGTGAGTTAGTGGAGCTAACATGATGCAGTCCAGACTCCCAGGCTAGCAGTGAGTTAGTGGAGCTAACAGGATACAGCCCAGACTCCCAGGCTAGCAGTGAGTTAGTGGAGCTAACATGATGCAGCCCAAACTCCCAGTACAGGCTAGCAGTGAGTTAGTGGAGCTAACATGATGCAGCCCAGACTCCCAGTACAGGCTAGCAGTGAGTTAGTGGAGCTAACATGATGCAGTCCAGACTCCCAGGCTAGCAGTGAGTTAGTGGAGCTAACAAGATACAGTCCAGACTCCCAGGCTAGCAGTGAGTTAGTGGAGCTAACATGATACAGCCCAGACTCCCAGGCTAGCAGTGAGTTAGTGGAGCTAACATGATACAGCCCAGACTTTCAGTACAGGCTAGCAGTGTGTTAGTGGAGCTAACATGATACAGCCCAGACTCCCAGGCTAGCAGTGAGTTAGTGGAGCTAACATGATACAGCCCAGACTCCCAGGCTAGCAGTGAGTTAGTGGAGCTAACATGATACAGCCCAGACTCCCAGGCTAGCAGTGTGTTAGTGGAGCTAACATGATACAGCCCAGACTCCCAGGCTAGCAGTGAGTTAGTGGAGCTAACATGATGCAGCCCAGACTCTCAGCCCAGGCTAGCAGTGGAGCTAACATGATACAGCCCAGACACCCAGGCTAGCAGTGGAGCTAACATGATACAGCCCAGACTCCCATTACAGGCTAGCAGTGGAGCTAACATGATACAGCCCAGACACCCAGGCTAGCAGTGGAGCTAACATGATGCAGCCCAGACTCTCAGCCCAGGCTAGCAGTGGAGCTAACATGATACAGCCCAGACACCCAGGCTAGCAGTGGAGCTAACATGATACAGCCCAGACACCCAGGCTAGCAGTGGAGCTAACATGATACAGCCCAGACACCCAGGCTAGCAGTGGAGCTAACATGATACAGCCCAGACACCCAGGCTAGCAGTGGAGCTAACATGATACAGCCCAGACACCCAGGCTAGCAGTGGAGCTAACATGATACAGCCCAGACTCTCAGTACAGGCTAGCAGTGGAGCTAACACCCAGTACAGGCTAGCAGTGGAGCTAACATGATACAGTACAGGCTAGCAGTGGAGCTAACATGATACAGCCCAGACTCCCAGGCTAGCAGTGGAGCTAACATGATACAGCCCAGACTCTCAGTACAGGCTAGCAGTGGAGCTAACATGATACAGCCCAGACTCCCAGTACAGGCTAGCAGTGGAGCTAACATGATACAGCCCAGACACCCAGGCTAGCAGTGGAGCTAACATGATACAGCCCAGACACCCAGGCTAGCAGTGGAGCTAACATGATACAGCCCAGACACCCAGGCTAGCAGTGGAGCTAACATGATACAGCCCAGACACCCAGGCTAGCAGTGGAGCTAACATGATACAGCCCAGGCACCCAGGCTAGCAGTGAAGCTAACATGATACAGCCCAGACTCCCAGGCTAGCAGTTATAAAGCTATCAGCAACACTGATACAGACCCAGGCACCCATTTGGAAGTACCTAAGTGAAGCTAACATGAAACAAAAATTCCAGTACCGAAAAGTACAGAATTTTTAGTACACCGTGCAACACTATTCCCTGTTACAGACCTATATCCATCCTGCCCTGCCTAGCATTCCCTGTTATAAATCCTGCCCTGCATCACTATTCCTGATACAGACCTATATCCATCCTGCCCTGCCTAACATTTGACAGACCTATATCCATCCTGCCCTGCCTAAACAAAATTCCCTGTTACAGACCTATATCCATCCTGCCCTGCCTATCACTTTTTTGTTACAGACCTATATATCCTGCCCTGCCTATCCATTCCTGCAGACCTGCCATCCTGCACTATTCCCTGTTACAGACCTATATCCATCCTGCCCTGCCTATCACTTTTCCCTGTTACAGACCTCCTGCCCTGCCTATATTCCCTGTTACAGACATCCATCCTGCCCTGCCTATCACTTTTCCCTGTTACAGACCTATATCCATCCTGCCCTGCCTATCACTATTCCCTGTTACAGACCTATATCCATCCTGCCCTGCCTATCACTATTCCCTATCCATCCTGTTACTTTTCCCTGTTACAGACCTATATCCATCCTGCCCTGCCTATCACTATTCCCTGTTACAGACCTATATCCATCCTGCCCTGCCTATCACTATTCCCTGTTACAGACCTATATCCATCCTGCCCTGCCTATCACTATTCCCTGTTACAGACCTATATCCATCCTGCCCTGCCTATCACTATTCCCTGTTACAGACCTATATCCATCCTGCCCTGCCTATCACTATTCCCTGTTACAGACCTATATCCATCCTGCCCTGCCTATCACTATTCCCTGTTACAGACCTATCATCCATCCATCCTGCCCTGCCTATCACTATTCCCTGTTACAGACCTATATCCATCCTGCCCTGCCTTACAGACCTATATCCATCCTGCCCTGCCTATCACTATTCCCTGTTACAGACCTATATCCATCCTGCCCTGCCTATCACTATTCCCTGTTACAGACCTATATCCATCCTGCCCTGCCTATCACTATTCCCTGTTACAGACCTATATCCATCCTGCCCTGCCTATCACTATTCCCTGTTACAGACCTATATCCATCCTGCCCTGCCTATCACTATTCCCTAGGGCTGGGATTGCCAGAGACCTCACGATACGATATAATGACACTTTGGTGCCGATATGTATTGTGATTCTCACGATTCTATATGTATTCCGATTCGATACTGTGATTTCATTGCGATTCTACGATTCAAACATATTGCTCACTATATGTCTGCTGCACAGTGACGAGAGCGAGCCATGAGAAAATCTGTTTGTTCAGTCCTGGAAATAAAAGTGCTGAAATATTTGGTGCAGGTTCAGCCAACTTGGGCAAACAAAAAATAAATATCCCGATATGTAACGACAGATTTCCCCTCCACTACTAGTACCTATTCAGTTAAATTTTGTCCAGGACCCACAGGGCTCTGGTCAACAGTAATTCACTATATAGGGCACAGGGCTCTGGTCAACAGTAATTCACTACATAGGGAACAGGGCTCTAGTCAACAGTAATTCACTACATAGGGAACAGGGCTGTGGTCAACAGTAATTCACTATATAGGGCACAGGGCTCTGGTCAACAGTAATTCACTACATAGGGAACAGGGCTCTGGTCAACAGTAATTCACTACATAGGGAACAGGGCTCTGGTCAACAGTAATTCACTACATAGGGAACAGGGCTCTGGTCAACAGTAATTCACTACATAGGGAACAGGGCTCTGGTCAACAGTAATTCACTACATAGGGAACAGGGCTCTAGTCAACAGTAATTCACTACATAGGGAACAGGGCTGTGGTCAACAGTAATTCACTACATGGGGAACAGGGCTCTGGTCAACAGTAATTCACTACATAGGGAACAGGGCTCTGGTCAACAGTAATTCACTACATAGGGAACAGGGCTGTGGTCAACAGTAATTCACTACATAGGGAACAGGGCTGTGGTCAACAGTAATTCACTACATAGTAATTCACTACATAGGGAACAGGGCTCTGGTCAACAGTAATTCACTACATAGGGAACAGGGCTCTGGTCAACAGTAATTCACTACATAGGGAACAGGGCTCTGGTCAACAGTAATTCACTACATAGGGAACAGGGTGCCATTTGGGACAGAGCCGCTCTCCAATCCATTGTCATGTGTCTGCCTACCTGTGCATGCTTGGAAATGCTCTCATGACAGACAAGTGTGTGTGTGTGTGTGTGTGTGTGTGTGTACGCACGTGCGAGTCACACTGGAGGAAGTGTTTTCAACCCCTCAACAGTCCTACTGTTTACATCTCTATTGTGCAGTAATCTCTCGCTCGTTTCCTCTCTCTGTTCTCTCTCCCTCTATTCTCTCTTGTTCTCTCTCTCCTTCTCTCCCGCTCTCTCTCCCGCTCTCTCTCCTGACTAATGCAGTTAAACAGAAACACATGACCTTATTTCTACCAGCATGTCACCTGTGCAACTAAAGGTGAAGAAAATCCAGATCGCCTTTTCCTCCACACACAGAGATGCGTACAAAGCTCTCCCTCGCCCTCCATTTGGCAAATCTGACCGTAACTCTATCCTCCTGATTTCTACTTACAAGTAAAAAATAAATAAATAAAAACTCAAAACAGGAAGTACCAGTGAAATAGAATGAGCGTCTCCATTCAAGTCAATGATGCCGTAATGGGTGGAACTTGCGGCCATTTTTGTGTTTCCGTTCTCTCTCTATTGGAATTACACCACTAGTTTCTACGGTCACTGTGGAGGACCAGTTGAAGTAGCCTTCAGTACCGCAACAGTGAAGCTCGTGTGATGAAGAATGCTTTGCACATCAGTGTAAAAATAAAAAAGGAAAGATTTGTCTTTCATTTGTATACTTAAGTGATGTGGGAGTAGATTTCAGTAGTGATGCGGGAGTAGATTTCAGTAGTGATGCGGGAGTAGATTTCAGTAGTGATGCGGGAGTAGATTTCAGTAGTGATGCGGGAGTAGATTTCAGTAGTGATGCGGGAGTAGATTTCAGTAGTGATGCGGGAGTAGATTTCAGTAGTGATGCGGGAGTAGATTTCAGTAGTGATGCGGGAGTAGATTTCAGTAGTGATGCGGGAGTAGATTTCAGTAGTGATTTCAGTAGTGAGTAGATTTCAGTAGTGATGCGTGAGTAGATTTCAGTAGTGATGCGTGAGTAGATTTCAGTAGTGATGCGTGAGTAGATTTCAGTAGTGATGCGGGAGTAGATTTCAGTAGTGATGCGGGAGTAGATTTCAGTAGTGATGCGGGAGTACATTTCAGTAGTGATGCGGGAGTAGATTTCAGTAGTGATGCGGGAGTAGATTTCAGTAGTGATGCGGGAGTAGATTTCAGTAGTGATGCGTGAGTAGATTTCAGTAGTGATGCGTGAGTAGATTTCAGTAGTGATGCGGGAGTACATTTCAGTAGTGATGCGGGAGTACATTTCAGTAGTGATGCGGGAGTAGATTTCAGTAGTGATGCGGGAGTACATTTCAGTAGTGATGCGGGAGTACATTTCAGTAGTGATGCGGGAGTACATTTCAGTAGTGATGTGGGAGTACATTTCAGTAGTGATGCGGGAGTACATTTCAGTAGTGATGTGGGAGTAGATTTCAGTAGTGATGCGTGCCGGTGATTCTCCATGCTGTTGCCAAACGGATACAAAAACAACATTGACGGCATGTAAATGAAATGATCATTGTTACACTTGGGACCACAGCGTACACATGACAGCTATTTATTTAGCACTTCTACGGGAAATGTGTCTTTTTTTTAATAAAGAAGTGGTCCGAGGAAGATGATGAAGATGAAGCAGACGCTAAGCCAGAAGACTGTTTCACTAGCACAGATTTTTTTAAATTTTACCTTTATTTTACTAGGCAAGTCAGTTAAGAACAAATTCTTATTTTCAATGACGGCCTAGGAACAGTGGGTTAACTGCCTGTTCAAGGGCAGAACGACAGATTTTGTACCTTGTCAGCTCGGGGATTTGAACTTGCAACCTTTCGGTTACTAGTCCAATACTCTAACCACTAGGCTACCCTGCCGTCCCAGAATGGAATATGTTCCAGGATTCATTGAAGGCATTGAGGAGTTTACCACATCAGTCACCGGCTTCATTAATAAGTGCATCGATGATGTTGTTGCCACAGTGACTGTACGTACATATCCCAACCAGAAGCCATGGATTACAGACAACATCTGCAGTGAGCTAAAGGCTAGAGCCGCCGCTTTCAAGGAGCGGGACACTAATCCAGACGCTAATAAGAAATCCAGCTACGCCCTCCAAGGAAACATCAAAAAGGCAAAGCGTCAATACAGGACCAAAATCTAATCCTACTACACTGGCTCTGAAGCTCTTCAGATGTGGCAGGGCTTGTAAACTATTACGGATTACAAAGGGAAACCCAACAGCGAGCTCTCCAGTGACGAGAGCCTACCAGACGAGCTAAATACCTCATATGGGCACTTCGAGGCTAGCAACACTGAACCATGCATGAGAGCACCAGATGACTGTGTGATCACACTCTCTGTGGCCGATGAGTAAGACCTTTAAACCGGTTAACATTCACAAGGCAGCAGGGCCAGACGGATTACCAGGACACGTAATCATAGCATGCGCTAACCAGCTGGCTGACCCAGTCTGTAATACCTACATGTTTCAAGCAGACCACCATAGTCCCTGTGCCCGAGAATGCCAAGGTAACCTTTGTAAATGACTATCACCCCAGTAGCACTCACTTGTTGCCATGGAATGCTTTGAAAGGCTGGTCATGACACACAACAACACCATAATCCCAGACTCCCTGGACCCACTACAACTTGCATACCGCCCCAACAGATCCACAGATGACGCCATCTCTATTGCACTCCACACAGCCCCTTTCCCACCTGGACAAAAGGAACACCTACGTGAGAATGCTGTTCATTGACTTCAGCTCAACCTTTCAACACCATAATGCTTTCCAAGCTCATCACTAAGCTAGGGTCCTTGGGACTGAACAGGCAACACCACATTTGCCACACTGACCCTCAACACGGGGGGCCCCAAGGGTGCTTGCTTAGTCCCCGCCTTTACTCCCCGTTCACCCACGACTGAGCGGCCATCATTAAGTTTACAGATGACACAACGGTGGTAGGCCTGATCACCAATGACGATTTGTCAGCATACCGGGGGGGAGGGAGCGGGTCGAGAGCTTCAAGTTTCTCGGTGTGTCCACATCACTAAGGATGGTCCACACAAACCAACACAGCCGTGAAGAGGGCACGACAACAACCCCCCCGGAGGATAAAAATGTGTCATAGGTCAAAGACTCCAGCCACCCAAGTCATAGACTTCTCTGCTACCACATGGCAAGCGGTACCGATGCACCAAATCTGGAACCAACAGGACCCTGAACAGCCATGAGACTGATAAATAGTTAAATAGTTAACCATCCTTAGTGATATCTCAATTACCTCGTACCCCTGCACATACTCAGTACCCCATCTACATGGCCAAGTAATCAAACCCTCATTGTGTATTGATTCCATGTGTTATTTCCATTTTTTTAAATGTCCCTTCCCTGCATTGTTGGTAAACATTTCACTGTTAGTCTACAACTGTTGTTTACGAAGCATGTGACAAATAACATTATGATTTTGTAGCCTAGCCCTAGGGCATGTCTAGGGCAGCATTGGGTTCATACCTTGTAGCCTAGCCCTAGGGCATGTCTAGGGCAGCATTGGGTCCATACCTTGTAGCCTAGCCCTAGGGCATGTCTAGGGCAGCATTGGGTCCATACCTTGTAGCCTAGCCATAGGGCATGTCTAGGGCAGCATTGGGTCCATACCTTGTAGCCTAGCCCAATAGCATGTCTAGGGCAGCATTGGGTCCATACCTTGTAGCCTAGCCCTAGGGCATGTCTAGGGCAGCATTGGGTCCATACCTTGTAGCCTAGCCCTAGGGCATGTCTAGGGCAGCATTGGGTCCATACCTTGTAGTCTAGCCCTAGGGCAGCATTGGGTCAATACCTTGTAGCCTAGCCATAGGGCATGTCTAGGGCAGCATTGGGCCCATACCTTGTAGCCTAGCCCTAGGGCATGTCTAGGGCAGCATTGGGTCCATACCTTGTAGCCTAGCCCTAGGGCATGTCTAGGGCAGCATTGGGTCCATACCTTGTAGCCTAGCCCTAGGGCAGCATTGGGCCCATACCTTGTAGCCTAGCCATAGGGCATGTCTAGGGCAGCATTGGGTCCATACCTTGTAGCCTAGCCCTAGGGCAGCATTGGGCCCATACCTTGTAGCCTAGCCCTAGGGCAGCATTGGGCCCATACCTTGTAGCCTAGCCCTAGGGCAGCATTGGGCCCATACCTTGTAGCCTAGCCCTAGGGCAGCATTGGGCCCATACCTTGTAGCCTAGCCCTAGGGCAGCATTGGGCCCATACCTTGTAGCCTAGCCCTAGGGCATGTCTAGGGCAGCATTGGCCCAAAACCGTTGAGCTCATTATAACAGAGGAACAAGGTCTCTGATTAATCCCACAGGTTCCAATTGAACCAAAAGGTTCTGCTGTTATCATTATGATGACTTGTACTGCAATAATGTGCTTGAACAGGAGTTAAGCAATACAAAGGCTACACTCAAACCATGTTACATGCTTGACAAGGCAGGTGCTAAGAGTAAACAGACAACTAAAGAGAAGCAGGCAGCGGTCTCTTGACCAGTAATCACCAACCGGTCGATCTTCAAGGCATTCCTAGTCAATCAAACATTTCTGTTGAAAAGCCAACGGATTAAGACAGTTTTTTCCTTCCAATTCCTCTTGCGTTGTTGGCGGTAGGTGGACATGATTTAGAAGCCCTGCGTGCCGGGACAGGCAGTGTTCCCATTTTGTACCATGTCATTTGTCTGAAGGGACAAACTCCGCCTACCTGGCGGACCAAGAGAGCTAAATCAAGTGTGCCTACTGTGCTGGCCAATCGGATAACTCAAATCACTGTGTTCAAAACTTCCACGACCCCACAGCAAAGTTTGATACTATGCTACGTGAGATTTAATAACTTAAAACCATGACCAGAGAGACTGTCAAAGAATGCAGGAAACAACTGCTGTTTTCATGAGTTCATTGTTAAGTTTTTATTCAGCACTGTGAACTGTTTTTTCAACACTATACCACACTTCTCCCTACTTCCACTGGCACTACAACCAGCACTGCAGCTGTAATGAATGAGTAGCCACGTGTATCGATAGGCCTTTTTACCTATTAGCAGCTCGTCATGTCTAATTAATATGGAGGAATATTTCACATTCTCTGATCATAGGAACAACAGGACTCTTGAGAAGCGGACCGTCTGCTGCTCTCTCCCTACCTGCGCTGAGACTGACCGTCTGCTGGAGGTATCATCTCTTCCTACCTGCGCTGAGACTGACCGTCTGCTGGAGGTATCATCTCTCCCTACCTGCGCTGAGACTGACCGTCAGATAGAGGTATCATCGGTTCAGGAAAATAAATAAAAAGTGTATTATTTACATTTATACTGTGCCTCGCAACTGATCTACTTTACCAAAGCTTGAGTTTTGAAATATATGGTCTGAGAAGAACACCGACAGGCCAAGCATAGTCAATATGCTACGATAATGTATTCAATATGGGTCTGAGAAGAACACTGACAGGCCAAGCATAGTCAATATGCTACGATAATGTATTCAATATGGGTCTGAGAAGAACACCGACAGGCCAAACATAGTCAATATGCTACGATAATGTATTCAATATGGGTCTGAGAAGAACACTGACAGGCCAAGCATAGTCAATATGCTACGATAATGTATTCAATATGGGTCTGAGAAGAACACCGACAGGCCAAGCATAGTCAATATGCTGTGATAATGTATTCAATATGGGTCTGAGGAGAACAACACTGACAGGCCAAGCATAGTAAATATGCTGTGATAATGTATTAAATGCTATATCTTCTAATTGAATTCCTGACGTCTATATGGATAAAACTGTTCAAGGTACACATGGACAAGAGGGGCACGAGACGGGAAACATAGGAAACCTAGTACCGAGAGAATACTGAAAACAACTGGCTGTATTGAAAAACCTACGCCGCTCATACTGAGCTCAGCATTCTCAAATGGAAAGGTCGAATTTAATTGAATCCACAAGGCTGACGAGGATACACAGTCCTTTAGGATGGCACATCTATAAACACCAAAACACAAAGCAGTGATAATTACTCTTCAACTAAAGAATAACCCTAACTGTGGGACAAATTAAGCTTTGCAACACAATTGGTTAAACAGAAGCGGAGATCAATGAAGTAAATGAATCATTAAATATTACCACTCTGCCTGGGCCCGGCCACTAATCATTAAGGAATATGGGCTGATTCTTTAAATATTCCACTCTGCCTGGGCCCGGCCACTAATCATTAAGGAATATGGGCTGATTCATTAAATATTACCACTCTGCCTGGGCCCGGCTCGGCCACTAATCATTAAGGAATATGGGCTGATTCATTAAATATTACCACTCTGCCTGGGCCCGGCCACTAATCATTAAGGAATATGGGCTGATTCATTAAATATTACCACTCTGCCTGGGCCCGGCCACTAATCATTAAGGAATATGGGCTGATTCTTTAAATATTACCACTCTGCCTGGGCCGGGCCCGGCCACTAATCATTAAGGAATATGGGCTGATTCATTAAATATTACCACTCTGCCTGGGCCCGGTAACTAATCATTAAGGAATATGGGCTGATTCATTAAATATTACCACTCTGCCTGGGCCCGGCCACTAATCATGAAGGAATATGGGCTGATTCATTAAATATTACCACTCTGCCTGGCCTCGGCCACTAATCATGAAGGAATATGGGCTGATTCATTAAATATTACCACTCTGCCTGGGCCCGGCCACTAATCATTAAGGAATATGGGCTGATTCATTAAATATTACCACTCTGCCTGGGCCCGGCCACTAATCATTAAGGAATATGGGCTGATTCATTAAATATTCCCACTCTGCCTGGGCCCGGCCACTAATCATGAAGGAATATGGGCTGATTCATTAAATATTACCACTCTGCCTGGGCCCGGCTCGGCCACTAATCATTAAGGAATATGGGCTGATTCATTAAATATTACCACTGCCTGGGCCCGGCCACTAATCATTAAGGAATATGGGCTGATTCATTAAATATTACCACTCTGCCTGGGCCCGGCCACTAATCATTAAGGAATATGGGCTGATTCTTTAAATATTACCACTCTGCCTGGGGAATATGGGCTGATTCATTAAATATTACCACTGGGCCCGGCCACTAATCATTAAGGAATATGGGCTGATTCATTAAATATTACCACTCTGCCTGGGCCCGGTAACTAATCATTAAGGAATATGGGCTGATTCATTAAATATTACCACTCTGCCTGGGCCCGGCCACTAATCATGAAGGAATATGGGCTGATTCATTAAATATTACCACTCTGCCTGGCCTCGGCCACTAATCATTAAGGAATATGGGCTGATTCATTAAATATTACCACTCTGCCTGGGCCGGGCCCGGCCACTAATCATTAAGGAATATGGGCTGATTCATTAAATATTACCACTCTGCCTGGGCCCGGTAACTAATCATTAAGGAATATGGGCTGATTCATTAAATATTACCACTCTGCCTGGGCCCGGCCACTAATCATGAAGGAATATGGGCTGATTCATTAAATATTACCACTCTGCCTGGCCTCGGCCACTAATCATTAAGGAATATGGGCTGGTTCATTAAATATTACCACTCTGCCTGGGCCCGGCTCGGCCACTAATCATTAAGGAATATGGGCTGATTCATTAAATATTACCACTGCCTGGGCCCGGCCACTAATCATTAAGGAATATGGGCTGATTCTTTAAATATTACCACTCTGCCTGGGCCCGGCCACTAATCATTAAGGAATATGGGCTGATTCTTTAAATATTACCACTCTGCCTGGGCCGGGGAATATGGGCCATTAAATATTACCACTCTGCCTGGGCCCGGCCACTAATCATTAAGGAATATGGGCTGATTCATTAAATATTACCACTCTGCCTGGGCCCGGTAACTAATCATTAAGGAATATGGGCTGATTCATTAAATATTACCACTCTGCCTGGGCCCGGCCACTAATCATGAAGGAATATGGGCTGATTCATTAAATATTACCACTCTGCCTGGCCTCGGCCACTAATCATTAAGGAATATGGGCTAATTCATTAAATATTACCACTCTGCCTGGGCCCGGCCACTAATCATTAAGGAATATGGGCTGATTCATTAAATATTACCACTCTGCCTGGGCCCGGCCACTAATCATTAAGGAATATGGGCTGATTCACTAAATATTCCCACTCTGCCTGGGCCCGGCCACTAATCATTAAGGAATATGGGCTGATTCATTAAATATTACCACTCTGCCTGGGCCCGGCCCGGCCACTAATCATTAAGGAATATGGGCTGATTCATTAAATATTACCACTCTGCCTGGGCCCGGCCACTAATCATTAAGGAATATGGGCTGATTCATTAAATATTACCACTCTGCCTGGGCCCGGCTCGGCCACTAATCATTAAGGAATATGGGCTGATTCATTAAATATTACCACTCTGCCTGGGCCCGGCCACTAATCATTAAGGAATATGGGCTGATTCATTAAATATTACCACTCTGCCTGGGCCCGGCTCGGCCACTAATCATTAAGGAATATGGGCTGATTCATTAAATATTACCACTCTGCCTGGGCCCGGCCACTAATCATTAAGGAATGTGGGTTGCTGCATTATATATGAGGGTAATGTATAATTCAGTCTTAACAGTAGATGATTCTATGCATAAATAAAGCTGTGATACATTTATAGACATTAAATGCTTACTTGCTCAGATAGGAAATGAATGCACAGCGTGTAGCACTGGTGTGGAACACGAGCCCAGTTTGCATCCCTGCTAGTAGTTTAGAAGCTGTCCTTTGGTTGGTTGTTTCACCTCCTGATTATGTATGGTACATAAACGGTGTACAGCCTTATGTACCATGCTATGTACAATGCTTGTGTAGTGTACAGCCTTATGTACCACGCTATGTACAATGCTTGTGTAGTGTGCAACCTTATGTACCACACTGTGTACAATGCTTGTGTAGTGTACAGCCTTATGTACCACACTATGTACAATGCTTGTGTAGTGTACAACCTTATGTACCACGCTATGTACAATGCTTGTGTAGTGTAGTGTACAACCTAACCACGCTATGTACCATGCTTGTGTAGTGTACAACCTTATGTACCACACTATGTACAATGCTTGTGTAGTGTACAACCTTATATACCACGCTATGTACAATGCTTGTGTACAACCGTATGTACCACGCTATGTACAATGCTTGTGTACAACCGTATGTACCACGCTATGTACAATGCTTGTGTAGTGTACAACCTTATGTACCACACTATGTACAATGCGTGTGTAGTGTACAACCTTATGTACCACACTATGTACAATGCTTGTGTAGTGTACAACCTTATGTACCACACTGTGTACAACCTTATGTACCACGCTATGTACAATGATTGTCGTGTACAACCTTATGTACCACACTATGTACAATGCTTGTGTCGTGTACAACCTTATGTACCACACTATGTACAATGCTTGTGTCGTGTACAGCCGTATGTACCACGCTATGTACAATGCTTGTGTAGTGTACAACCTTATGTACCATGCTATGTACAATGCTTGTGTCATGTTCAACCTTATGTACCACACTATGTACAATGCTTGTGTCGTGTACAACCTTATGTACCATACTATGTACAATGCTTGTGTAGTGTTCAACAAATGTAACAAAAGGACAATTATGCTTATGTACAACCTATGCTACAACACACAAACTACTTGCTCGTTTCCTCTAGCAAACACTCAGAGACGCAAAATACACATGGATCCAGCGAGCGAGCGCACGCACACACACACACACACACACACACAGTTAATCTCCTGCATCACTAACAATATAATTTGAG
Source organism: Oncorhynchus nerka (assembly GCF_034236695.1). NCBI lineage: Eukaryota > Metazoa > Chordata > Actinopteri > Salmoniformes > Salmonidae > Oncorhynchus > Oncorhynchus nerka. Next base: position 89,409,228 of record NC_088402.1, on the reverse strand, counting down.
CTGTGTAACAACAACTGACAGACTGTATTTGGGTGTGGTTGACATGCTAGCAGCAGTAAAGCAGTTAATACTAGACCGTCTCTATAGGAAAATACAACCTTACATTAATTAAAAGACAAAGAGGACTCACAGTTTTATTCTCTAGGACATTTCATAGGGGGGTTTAACCTTTCATAGGAGGGGTTTAACCTTTCATATGGGGGGGGTTTTTTCATAGGAGGGGTTACCTTTCATAGGGGAGGGGGGTTACCTTTCATAGGAGGGGGTTACCTTTCATAGGGGGAGGGGGGGGGTTACATTTCCTAGAGGAAGGTTACATTTCATAGAGGGAGGTTACCCTTTCATAGGAGGGGTTACCTTTACCTTTCATAGGGGAGGGGGTGCCTTTTATGGGGGGTTACATTGCCTAGAGAGGAGGAGGAGGGGGGATTACATTTCCTATAGAGGGGGTTACATTTCCGAAAGAGGAGGGGGGGGGGGGGTTACATTTCCTAGCCATGATAGTATAGTACTTCTAGAGGGCTGATTGAGAGGCTAGTCATTATTTTTCTCTCTCTCTAGTAATGGTGGTGTAAAATGGTGTCAGAGGAGCTGTCATCGTAATGGTTAGGATGTGGAAACCGCAGGGATGTTACAGGCTCTGTGACATTCCGTGTTTCCCCTACATTTATTAAGCAGAATTAATTTATGATGTACAACGTGAGAGGGAGTAGCAATGGTGGTTTGATGGTGAGTTGATCGCCACAAGTCAGTGTGCTTGTGCAAATAAATAGTCAAAAATACACTTCACCAAAAGCAATCAGCACTGTCCTCATCACATTCTCACTTCCTTAACGTTAGCTGTCTAGCCCAACAAGGTAAGTTAGCTTAGCTGTCTAGCCCAACAAGATAGTTAGCTTAGCTGTTTACCCCAACAAGGTAGTTAGCTTAGCTGTCTAGCCCAACAAGGTAGTTAGCTTAGTTGTCTAGCCCAACAAGGTAAGTTAGCTTAGCTGTCTAGCCCAACAAGATAGTTAGCTTAGCTGTTTACCCCAACAAGGTAAGTTAGCTTAGCTGTCTAGCCCAACAAGATAGTTAGCTTAGCTGTTTACCCCAACAAGGTAAGTTAGCTTAGCTGTCTAGCCCAACAAGGTAGTTAGCTTAGCTGTCTAGCCCAACAAGATAGTTAGCTTAGCTGTCTAACCCAACAAGGTAGTTAGCTTAGCTGTCTAACCCAACAAGGTAAGTTAGCTTAGCTGTCTAGCCCAACAAGGTAGTTAGCTTAGCTGTCCAGCCAACAAGGTAGTTAGCTTGGCTAGTTAGCAATATATGCTACTTATGTACCAACTGGACTGGAGCCAAAGTGAGCACTGTTACTGGGCATGTTATGTTAGCTAGTGTGCTAATTGAATTAGGTTTTCTGAAATATACAATCTGCAGTTGGCGCAGACGTATTATTCAGGCCATGTGCTTGCCTTTATGATGAGATAAGTAGCTAATGTTAGCTAGCTAAATTAGAGAGAGTGTGACTAAAAACCAGTACGGCAATAATTCGCCTGCATAAACGTTTACAGGCATCAGCGCATGCTATTTGCGGTTGAAATGGATCGCCAATACATGTTGTATACAATAACAGTGTAATGTACACCTGGGTTCTTTAATAAAAACAAGCGAGCTTGTGCTTGTCATAATGTACTCTTATGGTCTGTGCTATCTGGGATCCTTGGAACGTGCCCGACATCATTGAAGTCAACATTTAAAATAGTTACGGTTAGCTAAGTTCTAGGTTAGGCAAATTGAGTGATTGCTGATGCACAAACAAATTTTGAAACTCCACCTTGTGTATTGCCTTGTGTATTCGGTTACTGTAACTTTCAACACGAAGAGAGAAACTAAATGGATCCGCGTTGCCCATCCCCGATCTAAATAATGATACCTTGTTTTAAGATATGTATACTATGAATCATTTAGCTATTTGGTTTTGAATTTTTGGACACCTTTAGGTATCAAAATGTATATATATTTTTTTAAATAAAATATTGAATTGGCCATTACTACTACAGTCCACCTCTAAAGGCAGCAGCAGAACGCCACAAATGGCACCCTATTCCCTATATGGTGCACTACTTTAGACCAGAGCCCTATTCCCTATATCGTGCACTACTTTGACCAGAGCCCTATTCCCTATATAGTGCACTACTTTGACCAGAGCCCTATTCCCTATATAGTGCACTACTCTAGACCAGAGCCTTATTCCCTATATAGTGCACTACTTTAGACCAGAGCCCTATATCGTGCACTACTTTAGACCAGAGCCCCTATTCCCAATGTAGTGCACTACTTTAGACCAGAGCCCCTATTCCCAATGTAGTGCACTACTTTAGACCAGAGCCCCTATTCCCAACGTAGTGCACTACTTTTGACCAGGACCAATAGGGTGCCATTTGGGATGTACTATATGAACCGCAGAGCTGGAAGAAATGTCAGCCATCCCAAAGCCACTGACAGACAGGAGAATCCCTCTTACTGAGATGACCCAGTGAGTCAATTAATTGAAAAATATAAATAAATACACGTAAAAAAGGAAGAGAGAAGTAAAGGAAGTGTTACATCACGCTGTTCAAAAAACCAACAGACAAAAAGACATTCTCTCTTCTGGTTGGCTGACAGAGAAGGAACACCTGAACAACCATTATCCACATTTAGAAAACAAAGAGAAGAGAATGGGTGGTAGGTGTGTTAGGAATCCCTTATTGTAGCTCTAAAAGGGTCTTGGTTAAAAAGAAAGCGAGTGTACAAACCGATTAAAACCCCTTCAGGTCGATGGCTGCCCCCCCCCTCTGGAAATCGAATAAGCATAATTAGTCATTCAAAACTCCCTGTAAAACTCAGTTTGTATAAAACTAGAGATATCTGCATTAGATGGGTCTCAATCCGCCACATCTGCGTCTGGGGTGAAAGGTGACAGAGCTAGAACGGTGTTTGTCAGACCATGAGAGACATCCTGACAAAATCCTCTGTAGCACCTACAATTAGATGTTCTCTGTTTTGCTCTACGACCCACCCACATGCATCTTGGGACTTGTCTGAAGTCAGTACAGCCCATCTACCAACTTCTGTCTGTAGTTTCACAACAGTTTTGGGCTCCACACAGTAAACAAACACGTCCATGTCAGTTGTTTTGCTCTAGTACACCCACAGGCCTCACAAGACTCGTCAGAAGGTCCCACGGTACCAGCTGAAAATACTTGCGAAAGTATATATATGGACTGTTCCATGTAGTGAATCTGTTATTCAAAGCGTTTGTATGGTCTAATAGCGGTATGGCCCCCACTTTTTTGTAACATGAAATACCCCCCCCCCCCCCCCCAAAAAAAAAAAAAAAACACCAAATGTTTGATACTTCAAGGGATCTTAAAATAGCTAAATGATCTTTGGTATGACCTTCTTAAAACAATTCCATATAGCTTAAGACTCTCATGGGTTAAATAACGTTACTCTAACGCCCTGTCAATGTTCATCTAGCTGCCTCCCAGCTGTTAGTGAACCAAGCCGTTATAGCAACCCACTTTATGAGGAACCTCTTTTCTCTCTGTGTGTGTCTGGATGTGCGTGAATGTCTAGACGACTAGGTCCATAAACTCTGTTTATGGTAAGAGGTGTTGTTACTGGGAATGTGCTTACTAAGCTGTAGGTGTTGCTATGAGAATAGACAAGTCAGCATAGTTTAAACAAAGAAAAAAATATATATATATCTCTATATAAAGGTTCAATCCAACGAACATAAAACAATTACTGTTTAACACGCACATAAGATAGCATAGAGCAGACTATGACACCTCTAAAATGTGTGTTAAAACCACTTGGGTTTCTGAGAAGAAAACATTTTGAACTAGGGCAGGGAAATATATAGAATTAATTTGAATGTATGTCTTTGCTCGATATATACAAAATGCCTGTATATGAAGAATCACGTTTATTTATTTATGAGCGTTTATGTCCGCTGGTTCTCATGTCGTCTCGGTCTCGCCTCCTTTGCTCCTTCGGTGCTGTGTACACCTTCCCATTTACACCAGAGATCTGTATATAGCCCGTTGTCCCAAAGGAGGGAAAAGCAGATGACACATTGGGCTTATTTTGGCGGGAGTGAAACCTCTCACTTAGTCTCTTCCTCTCTGCATACACACACACACACACACACACACACACACACACACACCAGGCCCATCCCCCTGCCACTCACACAACAGAGATCACTTATTGCTCTGACAAGAGGTTTCAACTAGCTATTTGCATTTGAGGTCTGGTTCAACAAGAACCGTTCATATGAACACCAAACACATTGAGATATTATTTTTACTATAATAAAGAAGTTTAAAAGTGTATTGTTAGAAAAATGGAACTGCCCACAGAGCAGACGCAACTAAAAAAGGAGTATCAATTAACATTGATTCTGGAAAATGTGTGTAGCATTGCAGGACCACGTACCGATAGCAGCATTTTAGCCAAAGACTGTTATACCATCTGTCTAAGTCTGTTTTATAAATGTGCAATCAGTCAAAAACACAACTATATAAAAGGAATTGGCAACTTGCTATCATTCTGAAAAACAAGCTAGGCTAGCATGCTGTTCAAACCGTTGGAGACAGACAGAAGTGTTCATAATTAAACTGTTCAACCATGTATGCTAGCAAATAGATCCACCTTGGCTAAACTTGAAATGTAAAGATTCCTACAGTGGGTTCAGAAAGTATTTGACTTTTTCCAGATTGTTACATTACAGCCGTATTCTAAAATAGATTAAATAGTTTTTCCATCAAACTACAACAATACCCCATACTGACATCACAATACCCCATACTGACATCACAATACCCCATACTGACATCACAATACCCCATACTGACATCACAATACCCCATACTGACATCACAATACCCCATACTGACATCACAATACCCCTTAATGACATCACAATACCCCTTAATGACATCACAATACCCCATACTGACATCACAAAACCTCGTAATTACAAAGAAAAAACAAGTTTTTTTTGTGCACATTTATTAAAAATTTTAAGTAAAAATATCACATTTACATAAGTATTCCGACTCTTTACTCAGTACTTTGCTGAAGCACATTTGGCAACGATTACAGCCTCGAGTCTTCTTGGCTACAAACTTGGCACACCTGTATTAGGGAAGTTACTCCCATTCTTCTCTGCAGATCCTCTCAAGCTCTGTCGGGTTGGATGGGGAGCATCTCCCATTCTTCTCTGCAGAGCCTCTCAAGCTCTGTCAGGTTGGATGGGGAGAGTCGCTGCACAGCTATTTTCAGGTCTCTCCAGAGACGTTCGATTGGGTTCAAGTGTGGGCTCCGGCTGGGCCTCTCAAGGACATTCAAAAACGTGTCCCTAAGCCACTCTAGTACACCCACTCCTGTGTTGTCTTGGCTGTGTGCTTAGGGCCGTTGTCCTGTTGGAAGGTGAACCTTCGCCCCAGTCTGAGGTCCTGAGCGCTCTGGAGCAGGTTTTCATCTAGGATCTCTCTGTACTTTGCACCGTTCATCTTTCCCTCGATCCTGACTAGTCTCCCAGTCCCTGACGCTGAAAAACATCCCCACAGCATGATGCTACCACCACCATGCTTCACCGTAGGGATGGTGCCAGGTTTCCTCCAAACATGATGCTGCCACCACCATGCTTCACCGTAGGGATGGTGACAGGTTTCCTCCAAACATGATGCTGCCACCACCATGCTTCACCGTAGGGATGGTGACAGGTTTCCTCCAGACATGATGCTGCCACCACCACCATGCTTCACCGTAGGGATGGTACCAGGTTTCCTCCAGACATGACACTTGGCATTCAGGCCAAATAGTACAATCTTGGTTTCATCAGACCAGAGAATCTTGTTTCTCATGGTCAGAGTCCTTTAGGTGCCTTTTGACAAACTCCAAGTGGGCTGTCATGTACCTTTTACTGAGAAGTGGCTTCCGTCTGGCCACTCTACCATAAAGGCCTGATTGGTGGAGTGCTGCAGAGATGGTATTTTGATGATCAACGGAAACAGGATGCCGCAGAGCTCAATTTCGAGTCTCATAGCAAAGGGTACGAATACTTGTCAATAAGGTATCTGTTTTTATTTTATTTTAAATACATTAGCAAAACTATTTTGATAAAATAATGACATAATTAGTGGGTCTTATGGTTGTGGAAGGCTTATATTTAGCCTAGGTATAATTTTACAAGCCCTGAATTCATTCGATTATTAAATACATTAGCAAAACTATTATTGTTATTATTTCCGACTGTTTGAAAGACAGTGTACATGACCTTTAAAAATGGTACAAAGCTTAGAGAAAACTTTTATTATTATTATTTCCGACTGTTTGAAAGACAGTGTACATGACCTTTAAAAATGGTACAAAGCTTAGAGAAAACTATTATTATTATTATTTCCGACTGTTTGAAAAACAGTGTACATGACCTTTAAAAATAGTACAAAGCTTAGAGAAAACTTTTATTATTATTATTTCCGACTGTTTGAAAGACAGTGTACATGACCTTTAAAAATGGTACAAAGCTTAGAGAAAACTATTATTATTATTATTTCCGACTGTTTGAAAGACAGTGTACATGACCTTTAAAAATGGTACAAAGCTTAGAGAAAACTTTTATTATTATTATTATTTCCGACTGTTTGAAAGACAGTGTACATGACCTTTAAAAATGGTACAAAGCTTAGAGAAAACTTTTATTATTATTATTTCCGACTGTTTGAAAGACAGTGTACATGACCTTTAAAAATGGTACAAAGCTTAGAGAAAACTTTTATTATTATTATTATTTCCGACTGTTTGAAAGACAGTGTACATGACCTTTAAAAACGGTACAAAGCTTAGAGAAAACTATTATTATTATTATTTCCGACTGTTTGAAAGACAGTGTACATGACCTTTAAAAACGGTACAAAGCTTAGAGAAAACTTTTATTTTTTATTTTTTTATTAGATCTTGTAAATCGCCTATAAGTTTGGATTATTTCGGCCATATCGCCCTACTTTGAACCCTCCATGTTGTCCCCAGAGGTCAGGCCTCATCCGGTTAGTTTCACTACACTCAATTGAATTAGAGAGGAAATGGTCTTAATGGAGGAGCTTGTACACAAGGGAAGTGTAGTGCTGCAGTAAAGAAGGGGGGGGGGACTAAGGACTGTGGGTAACTTCTGTCAGTCATCTATGTCCCTTTGAACTCAAGATAGTTAAACAAAGAGCAACAGACACATTTTACACTTGGTAGATCAGACTAGATTAGACCACAGCTGCCACCAAAAAGCTACAAATAAAATATTTTTTTCATGTGTACCAAATACAATACAGGAAGTATACTTGGTAGACTATATCCCTTGTGCTAGGCATTAGTTATCCAAGCAGTGGGTGTTTCCCAAATGGCCCCCTGTTCCCTCCATCAGGTCTGGAGCCTGCTGCTTTTCTGTTCTACCTATCATTAATTAACACCCACCTGGTGTCACAGGTCTACAATCAGTTCCTGATTCGGGTGTGGGAACAATGCAGCGAGAGAGAGAGAAAAAAAAAAACACAGTGGAACTTGCTTTGGAGGTCAAGAGTTGAGTTTGAGGGGCCCAATATAGTGCACTACTTTTGACCAGAGGCAAATAGGCCCTGGTCAAAAGTAGTGCACTATATAGGGAATAGGGTCCCATTAGGGCTGTCCTCCTCCCTCTCCAGGGGATGAATCACATCAGAATCATTCAGCTAGACTGAGGCTGCTAGAGGTCACTGCTCAGTTAGCAGGCTAACAAGGGGACACAGACCGACAATGTGACTTGCCGTACCACAGGAAACACTGTGTGTGCCTGGAGACACACTGCCAAGACCATCTCCTAGACTACCTCATTAACATTAGAGGTCATATGGACACACTGCCAAGACCATCTCCTAGACTACCTCATTAACATTAGAGGTCATATGGACACACTGCCAAGACCATCTACTAGACTACCTCATTAACATTAGAGGTCATATGGACACACTGCCAAGACCATCTACTAGACTACCTCATTAACAGAGGTCATATGGACACACTGCCAAGACCATCTCCTAGACTACCTCATTAACATTAGAGGTCATATGGACACACTGCCAAGACCATCTCCTAGACTACCTCATTAACATTAGAGGTCATATGGACACACTGCCAAGACCATCTCCTAGACTACCTCATTAACATTACAGAGGTCATATGGACACACTGCCAAGACCATCTCCTAGACTACCTCATTAACATTAGAGGTCATATGGACACACTGCCAAGACCATCTCCTAGACTACCTCATTAACATTACAGAGGTCATATGGGCACACTGCCAAGACCATCTCCTAGACTACCTCATTAACATTAGAGGTCATATGGACACACTGCCAAGACCATCTCCTAGACTACCTCATTAACATTAAGAGGTCATATGGGCACACGTTCAACAACAACGAAAAACTAAGAAAAAACAACAACATTTAAACAAATGACTTATGAGACAGTGATTTCTAGACAAAATGGCGGACACATAGCTCCTTCCGTTTCTTAATTTGATTAATAACAAAATCTAAAAATCAATCTTTATACTATGAGGCCTAGTCATTCAGGTTATCCAAATAGCCTGGAGGTTCAACCTACTGACTTCACTCTAGTCACATGTATGTGTACAGTATGACCAGTTTCAGTGCTTTAAGTAAACAATCACTTCCTCTTCCGAGTAGGCCTGGCCTATACATAACCATCAGATAAGATGACTGCCGTCTACTACAGGACGAGAGAAATACTGCCGTTGTCTGGTTCAAATCCGTTGACGTAGGCTGATGTTCAAATCCTAAAATGTTCAATCATTTCCCACTACATTATAATGACCGACATCAGTGGTGTGCTCACTAGGAAGCAAAACAAGGAGGGGACCTACGTGAATCTGTCCAATAAAAAACAAGGAGGGGACCTACGTGAATCTGTCCAATAAAAAAACAAGGAGGGGACCTACGTGAATCTGTCCAATAAAAAACAAGGAGGGGACCTACGTGAATCTGTCCCAATAAAAAAATAGTTTTTTTTGGTAGCAAAACGTTTTCAGTTTGCTAAGGTTTGGACGAATGATTACGCCCCAGATAACAATACAAGTACTGTTGTTTAGGGCCTGACCTAATACTCTGGTTCAAATCCCAGGCTAGGCCCCACCCCCACTTCTCTTTCTCTGCCCTACAGCAAGGAGAGAGCTACATGTGCTGGGGGGCCACACAGTCTGGAGGGAGACAAAGCTGCACGTGCTGGGGGGCTACACAGGTCACAGTATGGAGGGAGACAGAGCTGCATGTGCTGGGGGGCCACACAGGTCACAGTCTGGAGGGAGACAGAGCTGCATGTGCTGGGGGGGCCACACAGGTCACAGTCTGGAGGGAGACAGAGCTGCATGTGCTGGGGGGCCACACAGGTCACAGTCTGGAGGGAGACAGAGCTGCATGTGCTGGGGGGGCCACACAGGTCACAGTATGGAGGGAGACAGAGCTGCATGTGCTGGGGGGGCCACACAGGTCACAGTCTGGAGGGAGACAGAGCTGCATGTGCTGGGGGGGCCACACAGGTCACAGTATGGAGGAGACAGAGCTGCATGTGCTGGGGGGCCACACAGGTCACAGTCTGGAGGGAGACAGAGCTGCATGTGCTGGGGGGCACACAGGTCACAGTATGGAGGGAGACAGAGCTGCATGTGCTGGGGGGCCACACAGGTCACAGTCTGGAGGGAGACAGAGCTGCATGTGCTGGGGGGGCCACACAGGTCACAGTCTGGAGGGAGACAGAGCTGCATGTGCTGGGGGGGCCACACAGGTCACAGTCTGGAGGGAGACAGAGCTGCATGTGCTGGGGGGGCCACACAGGTCACAGTCTGGAGGGAGACAGAGCTGCATGTGCTGGGGGGGCTACACAGGTCACAGTATGGAGGGAGACAGAGCTGCATGTGCTGGGGGGGCCACACAGGTCACAGTCTGGAGGGAGACAGAGCTGCATGTGCTGGGGGGGCCACACAGGTCACAGTCTGGAGGGGGGGCTGCTGTGAGTGAGTCTAATGTACCGGTCCATCTTCACCAGTTAAACCATTATGAATCACCTTAACCCTTGATCATGACTCTCCATTCCATTACACAAGAATAATTGGACGAAGGCGTCTTCTGTACGGGGGAGTTTTGATAAGACATTTGCGATTCGGTTTCGGAAAGAATAAGGATCTTATCTTTCAATGAAACAAAAGGTTAAATAAAAACACAGTTATAAGGGTTCGGCTTCCCACACGGCAGTATTTCCATGTTACAGAGCTTGTTTATGGAAAACAGACTGAAGACAGGGTGGACCACCTGTGTTAATTAGCCATCTGTGTCTATGAGCACCTGTGTGTAAACTGAAGACAGTGTAGACTACCTGTGTTAATTAGCCATCTGTGTCTCTGAACACCTGAGTGTAGACTACCTGTGTTAATTAGCCATCTGTGTCTCTGAACACCTGAGTGTAGACCACCTGTGTTAATTAGCCATCTGTGTCTCTGAACACCTGTGTGTAAACTGAAGACAGAGTGGACCACCTGTGTTAATTAGCCATCTGTGTCTATGAGCACCTGTGTGTAAACTGAAGACAGTGTAGACTACCTGTGTTAATTAGCCATCTGTGTCTCTGAGCACCTGTGTTAATTAGCCATCTGTGTCTCTGAACACCTGTGTGTAAACTGAAGACAGTGTAGACTACCTGTGTTAATTAGCCATCTGTGTCTCTGAGCACCTGTGTTAATTAGCCATCTGTGTCTCTGAACACCTGTGTGTAAACTGAAGACAGTGTAGACGACCTGTGTTAATTAGCCATCTGTGTCTCTGAACACCTGAGTGTAGACTACCTGTGTTAATTAGCCATCTGTGTCTCTGAACACCTGTGTGTAGACCACCTGTGTTAATTAGCCATCTGTGTCTCTGAACACCTGTGTGTAAACCACCTGTGTTAATTAGCCATCTGTGTCTCTGAACACCTGTGTGTAGACTACCTGTGTTAATTAGCCATCTGTGTCTCTGAACACCTGAGTGTAGACTACCTGTGTTAATTAGCCATCTGTGTCTCTGAACACCTGTGTGTAAACTGAAGACAGAGTGGACCACCTGTGTTAATTAGCCATCTGTGTCTCTGAACACCTGTGTGTAAACGGAAAAAGAGACCCAGAAATACAAACCTGTTGTTACTGAAACATACTGTTGGCTACAACTGAGTTAAAAGCAGTTATAACAGTGCACATAAGTAAGTGGTATTTTGGATTTGTGAAATTATTTTTTTGACATGATATTAAAAGTAGAGGGTTTTTTATGTTGTTTCAAGAACAGTATCGCAATTGAGAATCGATTCACGTTTAGTGGGAGTGTTTGGCTGTTTTGCCTCCCAGAGCCAATTGACCTGTAACGTGTCACATCCTTGGACTATACAGAGTAAAGCTAGACTCTTATTGGACTAGGAAAGCCCCTGAATCACCCCTATCATGTTCTCAAATGTCTCCTCTTTGTGTGCTTGGTGATATGTTTAAATGTACACAAAGCTGCAAACTAAATCTCCCCGGACAGGGAAATAAATCACCACCCGTCTTAGTATCTAACTGGTAAAGCAGCTGATACAATTAAACCACTACCTTTACAGTTCATTGGAAGCTGGGTAAACTTCACATCAACAGTTAGGCCTGTTAGGAGATTCCACCTACTCCTCACAGAACGGTAGGCCCTTAGCTTATTACAGTAATAGTTTCGCTTGTTCTTCACACATCACAGACACACAGTGTGTGTGTTTGTACACAAAACGGGATCATTGTGAAAACGTCAATACTAATATGATTAGTAGTTGGTTGAAAAACTTTTAAACTTCAAAAGTTCCCTACATATCACTTGGACGAAGTAAACCTAATAATAATAATAATAATCGTAGCCATTTGTTTTACTAATAATGTGAAAGCTTAAAAGCCTTGTAAAGAACAGTCCTGGGGGATCCTGAGCATGTCTGTTGTCTCCAGGGTGTTCAGTGGGAAGTTCCAACTCGTTACAACATACAGAAACATTTGACTCGAGGTCACACACGCTTCCTTCCCAGCTACTTCGACTGTGTGTGTTATCGTAAATGGCAACCAACACCTGCAGTAAAACAACGACCAAATAAATATCACTGGTGTTTGTTTTTTAAATCTCCTAAACTCGTCCCAACGCTCGCCAACATTCAATGTCTTTACCCCCCTCCTTCAACCCCCCAACCCCTTCAACCCCCCCAACCCCCTCCTTCAACCCCCCCCTCCTTCAACCCCCCCAACCCCCTCCACGTTTCTTTTTTTCTTGTGTTGTATTCAACTACTCACCCGCCAGTCTGATGTCTGTACAGTTCCAAAGTAACCGCCACAAACTACTTCAATCCTCACCAAGGATGACCCCGTCGAATAAAACCCCGTGTCCTGGGCCAGATCCAAGAAACCAGAGGCTTGAAACAATAATCAGGCAGACACTTTATCCTTCAGCTGCCTGCCTGCCTGCCTGCTACACAGGCGAACGACCACTTGCCTCAACAAAAGACGGCCCTGCCTGGGCTCACTTTTGCTCGTGTAATCACGTAATAATCTCCGAGGCAGCCGTTCCCGAAAACACACGGTTGCCTCCGTTTCCCCTGGGGTTTTTTCGACGTGGTGTAGCTTCTTGATATCTTGCGTATGAAAAAAAAAAAGTAAATTGTTTGTATCGAGTGCTCCGGTTCCAGGGGATCAGTGAGTTCTCCGTTCGTTCACAGACTCTGCTTCCTTTTTCCACACACACTCTCCCTCCTCCTCCTCCTCGCTCCCCTTTCATATGCACACATTACACGTTCCGTCTCTCCGTAGGCTGGAGCACCCTTCAGCTGTTCAACAGACGCATCCACATGGCTGAGCTAGTCTTTATTTAACCAGACACTAGTTTAAGAGCCCCCCCCTCAACACTAAAACACCGAGCAAAACTAAAACATGAGCTGGATTCTAATGATCGACGGTCGAGTCGGGGACAAAGGAGAGACGAGGAACGATCCCGGGTACGTTTAGGTTGATGATTTCTGATAATACCCCGTTGGGGATTATGGTGTTATAGAAGAACCACTAAAAAAAACAACGGCAAAACAAAACGTACTGCACAACCAACCACCAGTATGTGATGTATCACTACCGGGCAAGATCAAACGTTCACTAACATGGCAATGATACTGACGAGCCTCTCGCTGCTACACACAGCAGCGCACCAATCAATCCCCCGCTTTCACATTACGGCCCTGCTTAATCAATACGAACACACTGAATACAAAGAAACTATTGTTAAACCATATACACACATGTGAAATGCATCTGCCATCCACTCACAGCCTACGTGTTTACTGTTAAGATGTATTATTATGATGGCGGGGACATGAAGTAGGTGATTACAATATTTGGTGTTTGATTAATGATCAGCGTTAAAAAATTAAAAAACATGGAGAAGAGAGAGAGAAGTGATGTGAAATACGCGGAAGGTAATGTTAGGATCCTGTGTGTGTGGCTCTCTGGCTTAATGCCTATTCTCCCTCATTTGCATTTGTAGATAATAAATTAATTAGACTCTCCAGCCCGTTCCGAGTGGCAAGAAGACAGAAATGTTTCTAAAATGCTGAGTTGCCATCGACAAAGTCCAACAGTAATGTTCGGCAGTCAAGGCCATTTGGTTTGATTTAATACAATAATTAATCAAATATAAGTGTTCCTCTGCCTGTCTTCCAAGGGATTCAATGTTTTGCTTTGATGTTGTTTAAAATTAAATAAACATATCAATAACCCATCCTGTTTGTCATCAAAATCTAAAGGAGAAAAGCCATTGCACCTCCTGCTGGGGTACATCTGACGTCAACATCTCCTCCTGATTCTATATGTATGTTTACATCTGACGTCAACATCTCCTCCTGATTCTATATGTATGTTTACATCTGAGGCCAACATCTCCTGATTCTATATGTATGTTTACATCTGACGCCAACATCTCCTCCTGATTCTATATGTATGTTTACATCTGACGCCAACATCTCCTGATTCTATATGTATGTTTACATCTGAGGCCAACATCTCCTGATTCTATATGTATGTTTACATCTGACGCCAACATCTCCTCCTGATTCTATATGTATGTTTACATCTGACGCCAACGTCTCCTCCTGATTCTATATGTATGTTTACATCTGACGCCAACATCTCCTCCTGATTCTATATGTATGTTTACATCTGACGCCAACATCTCCTGATTCTATATGTATGTTTACATCTGAGGCCAACATCTCCTGATTCTATATGTATGTTTACATCTGACGCCAACATCACCTCCTGATTCTATATGTATGTTTACATCTGACGCCAACATCTCCTGATTCTATATGTATGTTTACATCTGAGGCCAACATCTCCTCCTGATTCTATATGTATGTTTACATCTGACGCCAACATCACCTCCTGATTCTATATGTATGTTTACATCTGAGGCCAACATCTCCTCCTGATTCTATATGTATGTTTACATCTGACGCCAACATCACCTCCTGATTCTATATGTATGTTTACATCTGAGGCCAACATCTCCTCCTGATTCTATATGTATGTTTACATCTGACGCCAACATCTCCTCCTGATTCTATATGTATGTTTACATCTGAGGCCAACATCTCCTCCTGATTCTATATGTATGTTTACATCTGAGGCCAACATCTCCTCCTGATTCTATATGTATGTTTACATCTGACGACAACATCTCCTGATTCTATATGTATGTTTACATCTGACGACAACATCTCCTCCTGATTCTATATGTATGTTTACATCTGAGGCCAACATCTCCTGATTCTATATGTATGTTTACATCTGACGCCAACATCTCCTCCTGATTCTATATGTATGTTTACATCTGACGCCAACATCTCCTCCTGATTCTATATGTATGTTTACATCTGAGGCCAACATCTCCTGATTCTATATGTATGTTTACATCTGAGGCCAACATCTCCTCCTGATTCTATACATCTCCAACATCTCCTGATTCTATATGTATGTTTACATCTGAGGCCAACATCTCCTCCTGATTCTATATGTATGTTTACATCTGACGCCAACATCTCCTGATTCTATATGTATGTTTACATCTGACGCCAACATCTCCTCCTGATTCTATATGTATGTTTACATCTGACGCCAACATCTCCTCCTGATTCTATATGTATGTTTACATCTGACGCCAACATCTCCTGATTCTATATGTATGTTTACATCTGACGACAACATCTCCTGATTCTATATGTATGTTTACATCTGACGCCAACATCTCCTGATTCTATATGTATGTTTACATCTGACGCCAACATCTCCTGATTCTATATGTATGTTTACATCTGAGGCCAACATCTCCTGATTCTATATGTATGTTTACATCTGAGGCCAACATCTCCTCCTGATTCTATATGTATGTTTACATCTGAGGCCAACATCTCCTGATTCTATATGTATGTTTACATCTGAGGCCAACATCTCCTGATTCTATATGTATGTTTACATCTGAGGCCAACATCTCCTGATTCTATATGTATGTTTACATCTGAGGCCAACATCTCCTCCTGATTCTATATGTATGTTTACATCTGAGGCCAACATCTCCTCCTGATTCTATATGTATGTTTACATCTGAGGCCAACATCTCCTGATTCTATATGTATGTTTACATCTGAGGCCAACATCTCCTGATTCTATATGTATGTTTACATCTGAGGCCAACATCTCCTGATTCTATATGTATGTTTACATCTGAGGCCAACATCTCCTCCTGATTCTATATGTATGTTTACATCTGAGGCCAACATCTCCTCCTGATTCTATATGTATGTTTACATCTGAGGCCAACATCTCCTCCTGATTCTATATGTATGTTTACATCTGAGGCCAACATCTCCTCCTGATTTTATATGTATGTTTACATCTGAGGCCAACATCTCCTCCTGATTCTATATGTATGTTTACATCTGAGGCCAACATCTCCTCCTGATTCTATATGTATGTTTACATCTGAGGCCAACATCTCCTCCTGATTCTATATGTATGTTTACATCTGAGGCCAACATCTCCTGATTCTATATGTATGTTTACATCTGAGGCCAACATCTCCTCCTGATTCTATATGTATGTTTACATCTGAGGCCAACATCTCCTGATTCTATATGTATGTTTACATCTGAGGCCAACATCTCCTCCTGATTCTATATGTATGTTTACATCTGACGCCAACATCTCCTCCTGATTCTATATGTATGTTTACATGTTATGGCCAGCACTCTTCTCAGAGGTGCTCAGTACTCTCAGCCAGGAAACGGTACCGGTGTGTCCATACCCTAAATCCTATAATTAAAATGTGAAAATCCCCCCCAACTCCACCCCAGCCAAATACAAAAACAAAGCTGCACCCGACACTGAGTCAAATTAGAAATGCCTTAAAATAGGTGATTTCATTTCATTTTCTCAAAAATAAAAATAACGAAAGCAATAACCCACCCAATTGTCCAAAATGGACACGACAGAGAGGCAACGCTGCAGATCAATAGCTAGTTGTGTGTGGAGGTCATTTATTGTGCTACAAAACATGTTGCGTGTCTCCTTTCAAAAGGAGAGCGTGTCCCCTCCCCACTGTTCCCAGACTAGAGACCCCTCCCCACTGTTCCCAGACTAGAGACCCCTCCCCACTGTTCCCAGACTAGAGACCCCTCCCCACTGTTCCCAGCCCAGAGACTAGAGACCCCTCCCCACTGTTCCCAGACTAGAGACCCCTCCCCACTGTTCCCAGACTAGAGACCCCTCCCCACTGTTCCCAGACTAGAGACCCCTCCCCACTGTTCCCAGACTAGAGACCCCTCCCCACTGTTCCCAGACTAGAGACTAGAGACTCTCCCCACTGTTCCCAGACTAGAGACCCCTCCCCACTGTTCCCAGACTAGAGACCCCTCCCCACTGTTCCCAGACTAGAGACTAGAGACTCTCCCCACTGTTCCCAGACTAGAGACCCCTCCCCACTGTTTAGAGACTAGAGACCCCTCCCCACTGTTCCCAGACTAGA
Source organism: Oncorhynchus nerka (assembly GCF_034236695.1). Taxonomy (NCBI): domain Eukaryota; kingdom Metazoa; phylum Chordata; class Actinopteri; order Salmoniformes; family Salmonidae; genus Oncorhynchus; species Oncorhynchus nerka. The sequence continues at coordinate 89,392,048 of NC_088402.1, read as the reverse complement.
GACCCCTCCCCACTGTTCCCAGACTAGAGACCCCTCCCCACTGTTCCCAGCCCAGAGACTAGAGGCCCCTCCCCACTGTTCCCAGACTAGAGACTCCTCCCCACTGTTCCCAGACTAGAGACCCCTCCCCACTGTTCCCAGACTAGAGACTAGAGACCCCTCCCCACTGTTCCCAGACTAGAGACCCCTCCCCACTGTTCCCAGACTAGTGACTAGAGACCCTCCCCACTGTTCCCAGACTAGAGACCCCTCCCCACTGTTCCCAGACTAGAGACTACTCCCCACTGTTCCCAGACTAGAGACTAGAGACCCCTCCCCACTGTTCCCAGACTAGAGACACCTCCCCACTGTTCCCAGACTAGAGACCCTCCCCACTGTTCCCAGACTAGAGACTACTGTTCCCAGACTCTCCCCCCCACTGTTCCCAGACTAGAGACTAGAGACCCCCTCCCCTACCCCTGTTCCCAGCCCAGAGACTAGAGACTCCTCCCCACTGTTCCCAGCCCAGAGACTAGAGACCCCTCCCCACTGTTCCCAGACTAGAGACCCCTCCCCACTGTTCCCAGACTAGAGACCCTCCCCACTGTTCCCAGCCCAGAGACTAGAGACCCCCTCCTCTGTAATCTACCAGAGGGCTGGTAAACTGTCCCCAGCCCAGTCTAAAGACCCCTCCCCTGTGATCCACACACAGTCCCTCTCCTTCAGCGACGTACTCACACTGCGTGACAAGCATGGTTGACTCCCTTATCGAGATTACATTTCAAAGCACAATTCAGAAATAGAGCAGAAACCAAACTCATAGCCTCCCTCCATCTATACAAACACAATGAACAGATGCATTCAACCAAGCAATAGCCCATCTCACCATTTAAGTGAGAAAACGCAAAGCGCTGGCATGTTTCAGTTTACAACATTAGCCTTTTATGTAGGTTTGTGTGACCTGAAACAGCCGAGTAAACACTGCCGAGAGTCCCCTGGTTGCTGTTCTACCAGGGTTGTATTCATTGGGGCAGACCGTAGCAAAAACGTGGACCACTTTCAGGTAGTCCCTGCTGTTTCAGTTCAGTTATATTTTGGTTTGGTGCCTAATTTGCTCGGCTCTCTCACTACCTTATGCCCCCCACCCCACCCCCACCTCCAGGATTTCACAGCTCCTCTGTTTACCACATGACTCTGTCAAGTTGGGCACGGTTAAGCACTAGGTAATGAAAAGATACAAGCAGTGCAGTCAGCGCTCTCCAGGCCCCAGCATGCATCTGGGAAGCTGACCACATCTATTCCAGCAGCCCATCACAATGCCTTCTCCCTGAGCAGTGAGTAGATGGCTGGGCTATACTGCATCTGATGCAGTGTCTTGTCTCGTCTTGTCTCCCCCCCCTCCCCGTGTGACGAAAACAGGTTACTTTGTCTACCATTGTTTTGAATTCAGTGGATGTGAATATCAACATGATTGTGCTTTTACACACAAAAGAGAAATTCTACATTACATATGTTATATTTCCATGTGGAATTCAGGGGGGGGGGATCTCTAGTAGAAGCAAGTTAAAACACACAAGCAGTAAGGAACAACAAAAGACTCATATACCAACTGCCGTTTTTCAATATTACAAATAAATCCTTCGGACACAAAATGGACATTAAGTGTAGCCACATAAAAGCCAGCAACTGTGTCACAGACAGAATTCAACAAACGTGTGTGTGTGTGTGTGTGTGTGTCTGTGTCTGTGTGTGTCTCTGTGTGTGTGTCTCTGTGTGTGTGTGTGTCTGTCTCTGTGTGTGTGTGTGTGTGTGTGTGTGTCTGTGTGTGTGTGTCTGTATCTGTGTGTGTGTGTGTGTGTATGACAAAGACCAGTCATTTTATTCCCTGTGTGTCAGCCATCAACATTCTGTATCTGTGTGTGTGTGTGTATGACAAAGACCAGTCATTTTATTCCCGGTGTGTCAGCCATCAACATTCTGTATCTGTGTGTGCGTGTGTGTGTGTGTGTGTGTGTGTGTGTGTGTGTGTGTGTGTGTGTGTGTATGACAAAGACCAGTCATTTTATTCCCTGTGTGTCAGCCATC
>NC_088402.1:89329984-89384984 GCF_034236695.1 Oncorhynchus nerka | reverse complement strand
ATATAGTGCACTACTATAGACCAGAGCCCTATTCCCTATATAGTGCACCACTTTAGATCAGAGCCCTATTCCCTATATAGTACACAACTTTAGACCAGAGCCCTATTCCCTATATAGTGCACTACTTTAACCAGAGCCCTATTCCCTATATAGTGCACTACTTTAGACCAGAGCCCTATTCCCTATATAGTGCACTACTTTGACCAGAGCCCTATGGTGTATTACATATAGAAGAGGGGGCCATTTGAGACAGCCAGCCAGTCAGATGTAGGCCTATACATTGCATTATCATAAGCTTTCAATTCATTTGTTTTCCAGGTGTAGTCAGACAATATTTTAAAAATTTTAAGTGAAAGGTTCCTCTGAATGAAGCACACGCTAAAACATTGTTGGGTTGTTCATTGGATCCAACATTTCTTCATTTCTCTTACCTTCCTGGATTGTGTGTGTATTGTTTTGTATTGCTAGATGTTACTGCACTGTTGGAGGCTGGAAACACAAGCATTTAACTGCATCTGCGATAACATCTGCAAATCTGTGTACGCAAACAAATAAACGTTTATTTTATTTGACGTACTCTGCTGATAGGCCTATTTTTTTGGCAGGCAGGAAAATATTAAATTCGTAATTTAAGTCCTTCCTGCCCTTTTAGCCTTCGTGGTGTCTTTGAGGAGCTACTTTACACGTCTACAAATCCAGATGAGAGGAAGAGAAGAGTCTTACCAGACCAGTTACAACATCGACTGGTCCAAAATGTAGATGAAAGGAGAGACAGAGAAGAGTCTTACCAGACCAGTTACAACATCGACTGATCCAAAATGTAGATGAGAGGAGAGGAAGAGACAGAGAAGAGTCTTACCAGACCAGTTACAACATCGACTGATCCAAAATGTAGATGAGAGGAGAGGAAGAGACAGAGAAGAGTCTTACCAGACCAGTTACAACATCGACTGGTCCAAAATGTAGATGAGAGGAGAGGAAGAGACAGAGAAGAGTCTTACCAGACCAGTTACAACATCGACTGGTCCAAAATGTAGATGAGAGGAGAGGAAGAGACAGAGAAGAGTCTTACCAGACCAGTTACAACATCGACTGGTCCAAAATGTAGATGAAAGAAGAGACAGAGAAGAGTCTTACCAGACCAGTTACAACATCGACTGGTCCAAAATGTAGATGAAAGGAGAGGAAGAGACAGAAGAGTCTTATCAGACCAGTTACAACATCGACTGGTCCAAAATGTAGATGAGAGGAGAGACAGAAGATTCTTACCAGACCAGTTACAACATCGACTGGTCCAAAATGTAGATGAGAGGAGAGACAGAGAAGATTCTTACCAGACCAGTTACAACATCGACCAGTTGTACAGAGAAGAGTCTTATCAACATCGACTGGTCCAAAATGTAGATGAAAGGAGAGGAAGAGACAGAGAAGAAGACCAGTTCTTACTGGTCAAATGTAGATGAGAGGAGAGGAAGAGACAGAGAAGAGTCTTACCAGACCAGTTACAACATCGACTGGTCCAAAATGTAGATGAGAGGAGAGACAGAGAAGATTCTTACCAGACCAGTTACAACATCGACTGGTCCAAAATGTAGATGAGAGGAGAGGAAGAGACAGAGAAGAGTCTTACCAGACCAGTTACAACATCGACTGGTCCAAAATGTAGATGAGAGGAGAGGAAGAGACAGAGAAGAGTCTTACCAGACCAGTTACAACATCGACTGGTCCAAAATGTAGATGAGAGGAGAGGAAGAGACAGAGAAGAGTCTTACCAGACCAGTTACAACATCGACTGGTCCAAAATGTAGATGAAAGAAGAGACAGAGAAGAGTCTTACCAGACCAGTTACAACATCGACTGGTCCAAAATGTAGATGAGAGGAGAGGAAGAGACAGAGAAGAGTCTTACCAGACCAGTTACAACATCGACTGGTCCAAAATGTAGATGAGAGGAGAGGAAGAGACAGAGAAGAGTCTTACCAGACCAGTTACAACATCGACTGGTCCAAAATGTAGATGAGAGGAGAGGAAGAGACAGAAAGAGACCAGACCAGTTACAACATCGACTGGTCCAAAATGTAGATGAGAGGAGAGGAAGAGACAGAGAAGAGTCTTACCAGACCAGTTACAACATCGACTGGTCCAAAATGTAGATGAGAGGAGAGGAAGAGACAGACCAGTTACAACATCGACTGGTCCAAAATGTAGATGAAAGATGAAGTTACAACATCGACTGGAGTAGGAAGAGACAGAGAAGAGTCTTATCAGACCAGTTACAACATCGACTGGTCCAAAATGTAGATGAGAGGAGAGACAGAAGATTCTTACCAGACCAGTTACAACATCGACTGATCCAAAATGTAGATGAGAGGAGAGACAGAGAAGATTCTTACCAGACCAGTTACAACATCGACTGGTCCAAAATGTAGATGAGAGGAGAGACAGAGAAGATTCTTACCAGACCAGTTACAACATCGACTGGTCCAAAATGTAGATGAAAGGAGAGGAAGAGACAGAGAAGAGTCTTACCAGACCAGTTACAACATCGACTGGTCCAAAATGTAGATGAGAGGAGAGGAAGAGACAGAGAAGAGTCTTACCAGACCAGTTACAACATCGACTGGTCCAAAATGTAGATGAGAGGAGAGTAAGAGACAGAGAAGAGTCCAGACCAGTTACAACATCGACTGGTCCAAAATGTAGATGAGAGGAGAGGAAGAGACAGAGAAGAGTCTTAGACCAGTTACAACATCGACTGGTCCAAAATGTAGATGAGAGGAGAGGAAGAGACAGAGAAGAGTCTTACCAGACCAGTTACAACATCGACTGGTCCAAAATGTAGATGAGAGGAGAGGAAGAGACAGAGAAGAGTCTTACCAGACCAGTTACAACATCGACTGGTCCAAAATGTAGATGAGAGGAGAGGAAGAGACAGAGAAGAGTCTTACCAGACCAGTTACAACATCGACTGATCCAAAATGTAGATGAGAGGAGAGACAGAAGATTCTTACCAGACCAGTTACAACATCGACTGGTCCAAAATGTAGATGATAGGCAGCAACAACAAACAGCTCAGTTGATTTCATTTACAATGAAAGCCATTCAAGAGAAATAAAGCACTTTCAGATAAAACAAAATATTAATTGGATAAAATGTGGTTAGCTAAGGTTGTAAAGCTGTTGGAAATCAAGTGAGATTTACATAAAGGATCTCATTTCCATTTTCAAAATGGTGGTCGACCGTCAACATGAATTGAACAGGAGTTACCAGAACAACAGCTCAACACATAGATTAAAACGCTAGGAGAACCTCTATATACACACACACACACACACACACACACACACACACACACACACACACACACACGGTGGTAGCAAACGACTCCTTGAACGACAGAAGGTGACAAAAGCACCGCTGAAAATCAATCTAGGCTTTGAAACAATCCCCACTAGACAAAGACTGAAACGATCCCCATTCACACACACTAATTACTGTGGTTTCAAACCAAGCATTTTATAGTGGGATCATTATGAGGTTAGAAAAACCTGACTGGAAAGGAAAGCTATTCCACGGAACGTTATATTATACTTCAGAAATAGTTTTATTTAGTTTTTGGTCTAAAGTAGTGCACTATATAGGGAATAGGGTGTCTTTTGGGAAGTACACATAGCTATCTTGTTTACTTTGCCATTCACAGTCACATTTGGCAAGCTCACTCACAGTACCACTCTGAACCAAAACCAAGACACATATTCATGGTGTTTATTCATGGCCCAGCCAAGCCACACAAACAAACGCAGGAGATCTCACTTCCCAACACAGCAGCCATTCTGGTAAAACTGTTGAGTGTGAAGCGAAGTAGATAAGTAAGAAATATATATATATATATATTTCCAACTGGTTAGAAGAGAAGCTACCTGGGGTAAACACATAGATTAAGTGGATGAAGGGATATATGAACCAGTACACGTTTATTTTAATCCACCGCAATGAAAGAAAAAGCCATTGCTCATAGGTTAAAGGACAACCATTAACACCATTGTTGTTCTAATGTTGTACTCACCTAGCTATTGATACATATGGTTGTTCTGTTGTACTCACCTAGCTATTGATACATGTGGTTGTTCTGCTGTACTCACCTAGCTATTGATACATATGGTTCTGTTGTACTCACCTAGCTACTGATACATATGGTTGTTCTGTTGTACTCACCTAGCTATTGATACATGTGGTTGTTCTGTTGTACTCACCTAGCTATTGATACATGTGGTTGTTCTGTTGTACTCACCTAGCTATTGATACATATGGTTCTGTTGTACTCACCTAGCTACTGATACATATGGTTCTGTTGTACTCACCTAGCTACTGATACATATGGTTGTTCTGTTGTACTAATCTAGCTATTGACACATATGGTTGTTCGGTTGTACTCACCTAGCTATTGATACATATGGTTCTGTTTTACTCACCTAGCTACTGATACATATGGTTCTGTTGTACTCACCTAGCTACTGATACATATGGTTCTGTTGTACTCACCTACCTACTGATACATATGGTTCTGTTGTACTCACCTAGCTACTGATACATATGGTTGTTCTGTTGTACTCATCTAGCTATTGACACATATGGTTGTTCTGTTGTACTCACCTAGCTATTGATACATGTGGTTGTTCTGTTGTACTCACCTAGCTATTGATACATATGGTTCTGTTGTACTCACCTAGCTACTGATACATATGGTTCTGTTGTACTCACCTAGCTACTGATACATATGGTTGTTCTGTTGTACTCACCTAGCTATTGATACATATGGTTGTTCTGTTGTACTCACCTAGCTATTGATACATGTGGTTGTTCTGTTGTACTCACCTAGCTATTGATACATGTGGTTGTTCTGTTGTACTCACCTAGCTATTGATACATATGGTTCTGTTGTACTCACCTAGCTACTGATACATATGGTTCTGTTGTACTCACCTAGCTACTGATACATATGGTTGTTCTGTTGTACTCATCTAGCTGTTGACACATATGGTTGTTCTGTTGTACTCACCTAGCTATTGATACATATGGTTCTGTTTTACTCACCTAGCTACTGATACATATGGTTCTGTTGTACTCACCTAGCTACTGATACATATGGTTCTGTTGTACTCACCTACCTACTGATACATATGGTTCTGTTGTACTCACCTAGCTATTGATGCATATGGTTGTTCTGTTGTACTCACCTAGCTATTGATACATATGGTTGTTCTGTTGCACTCACCTAGCTACTGATACTTGTATTTATTTTATTTAACAAGACAAGTCCGTTAAGAACAAATACTTATTTTACAATGACGCCTACACCGGCCAAACTCGGACGACGCTGGGCCAATTGTGCGCCGCCCTATGGGACTCCCAATCACAGCCTGGAATCGCATCAGGTCTGTAGTGTAGTGAGATGCAGTGCCTTAGACCGCTGCGCCACTCTGGAGCCCGACATACATATGTTGTTGTTCTAATGTTGTACTCCAGTAAGGTACTACTCCAGTAAGGTGCTACTCCAGGAAGCCCCCTGTCTCTCTCTCTAAGGCACTACTCCAGTAAGCCCCTGTCTGTCTGTCTCTCTAAGGTACTACTCCAGTAAGCCCCTGTCTGTCTCTCTCTCTAAGGTACTACTCCAGTAAGCCCCTGTCTGTCTCTCTAAGGTACTACTCCAGTAAGCCCCCTGTCTGTCTCTCTAAGGTCCTACTCCAGTAAGCCCCCTGTCTGTCTCTCTAAGGTCCTACTCCAGTAAGCCCCCTGTCTGTCTCTCTAAGGCACTACTCCAGTAAGCCCCCTGTCTGTCTCTCTCTCTAAGGCACTACTCTAGTAAGCCCCCTGTCTGTCTGTCTCTCTAAGGTCCTACTCCAGTAAGCCCCTGTCTGTCTGTCTCTCTAAGGTACTACTCCAGTAAGCCCCTGTCTGTCTCTCTCTCTAAGGTACTACTCCAGTAAGCCCCTGTCTGTCTGTCTCTCTAAGGTCCTACTCCAGTAAGCCCCTGTCTGTCTCTCTAAGGTACTACTCCAGTAAGCCCCTGTCTGTCTCTCTCTCTAAGGTACTACTCCAGTAAGCCCCCTGTCTGTCTCTCTAAGGTCCTACTCCAGTAAGCCCCCTGTCTGTCTCTCTAAGGTCCTACTCCAGTAAGCCCCCTGTCTGTCTCTCTAAGGCACTACTCCAGTAAGCCCCCTGTCTGTCTCTCTCTCTAAGGTACTACTCCAGTAAGCCCCTGTCTGTCTCTCTCTCTAAGGTCCTACTCCAGTAAGCCCCTGTCTGTCTCTCTCTCTAAGGTACTACTCCAGTAAGCCCCCTGTCTCTCTCTCTAAGGTACTACTCCAGTAAGCCCCCTGTCTCTCTCTCTAAGGTACTACTCTAGTAAGCCCCCTGTCTGTCTGTCTCTCTATGGTACTACTCCAGTAAGCCCCCTGTCTCTCTCTCTAAGGTACTACTCCAGTAAGCCCCCTGTCTCTCTCTCTAAGGTACTACTCCAGTAAGCCCCCTGTCTCTCTCTCTAAGGTACTACTCTAGTAAGCCCCCTGTCTGTCTGTCTCTCTATGGTACTACTCCAGTAAGCCTCCAATTTTTCACATTCACAGAGACTAGAGCTGCACTCACATGAGCTGTGCGTCTCTGCGCGCGTCTCTGCGCGCGTGCGCGTCTCTGCGCGCGTCTCTGCCCCAATCTCTGTCCAGGCTAAAACAGGTCCCACAATCCCAGCAGAATAAAAGAGCAGTTCAGAGCAGCAATACAGAAAAACACTCTGAGGAATGGGACTGTTGGTCACCAAGGGGAATGAGACTGTTGGTCACCTTAAAGGGAATGAGACTGTTGGTCACCTTAAAGGGAATGAGACTGTTGGTCACCAAGGGGAATGAGACTGTTGGTCACCAAGGGGAATGAGACTGTTGGTCACCAAGGGGAATGAGACTGTTGGTCACCAAGGGGAATGAGACTGTTGGTCACCAAGGGGAATGAGACTGTTGGTCACCAAGGGGAATGAGACTGTTGGTCACCTTAAAGGGAATGAGACTGTTGGTCACCTTAAAGGGAATGAGACTGTTGGTCACCTTAAAGGGAATGAGACTGTTGGTCACCTTAAAGGGAATGAGACTGTTGGTCACCTTAAAGGGAATGAGACTGTTGGTCACCTGTTGGTCAAAGGGAATGAGACTGTTGGTCACCTTAAAGGGAATGAGACTGTTGGTCACCTTAAAGGGAATGAGACTGTTGGTCACCTTAAAGGGAATGAGACTGTTGGTCACCTTAAAGGGAATGAGACTGTTGGTCACCTTAAAGGGAATGAGACTGTTGGTCACCAAGGGGAATGAGACTGTTGGTCACCTTAAAGGGAATGAGACTGTTGGTCACCTTAAAGGGAATGAGACTGTTGGTCACCTTAAAGGGAATGAGACTGTTGGTCACCTTAAAGGGAATGAGACTGTTGGTCACCTTAAAGGGAATGAGACTGTTGGTCACCTTAAAGGGAATGAGACTGTTGGTCACCAAGGGAATGAGACTGTTGGTCACCAAGGGGAATGAGACTGTTGGTCACCAAGGGGAATGAGACTGTTGGTCACCTTAAAGGGAATGAGACTGTTGGTCACCTTAAAGGGAATGAGACTGTTGGTCACCAAGGGGAATGAGACTGTTGGTCACCTTAAAGGGAATGAGACTGTTGGTCACCTTAAAGGGAATGAGACTGTTGGTCACCTTAAAGGGAATGAGACTGTTGGTCACCTTAAAGGGAATGAGACTGTTGGTCACCTTAAAGGGAATGGGACTGTTGGTCACCAAGGGGAATGAGACTGTTGGTCACCTTAAAGGGAATGAGACTGTTGGTCACCTTAAAGGGAATGAGACTGTTGGTCACCTTAAAGGGAATGAGACTGTTGGTCACCAAGGGGAACGGGACTGTTGGTCACCAAGGGGAATGGGACTGTTGGTCACCAAGGGGAATGGGACTGTTGGTCACCAAGGGGAACGGGACTGTTGGTCACCAAGGGGAACGGGACTGTTGGTCACCAAGGGGAACGGGACTGTTGGTCACCAAGGGGAACGGGACTGTTGGTCACCAAGGGGAACGGGACTGTTGGTCACCAAGGGGAACGGGACTGTTGGTCACCAAGGGGAACGGGACTGTTGGTCACCAAGGGGAACGGGACTGTTGGTCACCAAGGGGAACGGGACTGTTGGTCACCAAGGGGAACGGGACTGTTGGTCACCAAGGACCCATAGGGAATCCCATAGGGCTCTGGTCAAAAGTAGAGCACTACATAGGGAAATAAGATGCCATTTGAGGGACACACTAAGAGCCCTGCCTGGCTAGAGCAAGATGCGGACGTTTATTTCAGACAGAGCTCTGTGTGAACAAAGAAAGGGAGAAATAAACAGCATCGGTCTGATCAAACACTCTGGATCCACCACCACGTCTCTAGCTACAGAATGGACGTGTACACATGGCACCCTCGTCCCTATGCAGCTCCTGATCAAAAGTAGTGCACTATATAGGGAATAGGGCTCTGGTCTATAGTAGTGCACTATATAGGGAATAGGGCTCTGGTCTAAAGTAGTGCACTATATAGGGAATAGGGCTCTGGTCTATAGTAGAGCACTATATAGGGAATAGGGCTCTGGTCTATAGTAGTGCACTATATAGGGAATAGGGCTCTGGTCTATAGTAGTGCACTATATAGGGAATAGGTCTCTGGTCTATAGTAGTGCACTATATAGGGAATAGGTCTCTGGTCTATAGTAGTGCACTATATAGGGAATAGGTCTCTGGTCTATAGTAGTGCACTATATAGGGAATAGGGCTCTGGTCTAAAGTAGTGCACTATAGAGGGAACAGGATGCCATTTTGGATGCACATCTGAGTGAGATCACCAAAACTCATAACAGATCGACACTGACAATGGATTACATGAGGTTGAATGTAAAGGAAATTGTGTCAGTTGGGGTTAGAATCTAAAAGAGAGGTTAACCTCACATCTATCTCCCAGCTTGTCTGTTCAGATAGAAAGAATCTGTCTGCTCCATTTCACAGACCATGAGAGAGACTGACGAGGGGGAGGGAGAGAGGGGAGCGGATGGAGAGAGAGGAGAGAGAGGAGGGAGAGAGGGGAGCGGATGGAGAGAGAGGAGAGAGAGGAGGGAGAGAGGGGAGCGGATGGAGAGAGAGGGGGAGCGGATGGAGAGAGAGAGGAGCGGATGGAGAGAGAGAGGGGAGCGGATGGAGAGAGAGGATAGAGAGAGAGAGAGAGGGAGAGGATGGAGAGAGGATGGAGAGAGAGAGGAGAGAGAGCGGATGGAGAGAGAGAGCGGATAGAGAGAGAGGATAGAGAGAGAGGATAGAGAGATAGAGGAGAGAGAGAGAGAGGGGAGCGGATGGAGAGAGAGAGGATGGGATGGAGAGAGAGAGAGGGAGAGCGGATAGAGAGAGAGCGGATAGAGAGAGCGGATAGAGAGAGAGGGAGCGGATGGAGAGAGCGGATAGAGAGAGAGGAGAGAGGGGAGCGGATGGAGAGAGAGGATAGAGAGAGAGAGAGAGAGGGGAGTGGATGGAGAGAGAGGATAGAGAGAGAGAGGAGAGAGAGAGGAGGGATGGAGAGAGAGGATAGAGAGAGGAGAGAGGAAAGGATGGGTAGAGAAGAGATGGAGAGAGAGGGGGAGCGGATGGAGAGAGAGGAGCGGATGGAGAGAGAGAGGGAGGATGGAGAGAGGATAGAGGATAGAGAGGGATAGAGAGAGGGAGCGGATGGAGAGAGAGAGGGGGAGCGGATGGAGAGAGAGAGGGGAGCGGATGGAGAGAGAGAGGGGAGCGGATGGAGAGAGAGAGGGATGGAGAGAGAGAGAGGAGCAGATGGAGGAGAGAGGAGGAGCGGATGGAGAGAGAGAGGAAGGATGGAGAGAGAGAGGGGGAGCGGATGGAGAGAGAGGGAGCGGATGGAGAGAGAGAGGGATGGATGAGAGAGAGAGGATGGATGGAGAGAGGGAGCGGATGGAGAGAGAGAGGGGAGCGGATGGAGAGAGAGAGGAGCGGATGGAGAGAGAGGGAGCGGATGGAGAGAGAGAGGAGCGATGGAGAGAAGAGAGAGGAGGAGGAGAGAGAGGGGAGCGGATGGAGAGAGGAGGAGCGGATGGAGAGAGAGAGGGGAGAGGATGGAGAGAGAGAGGGAGCGGATGGAGAGAGAGAGGGGAGCGGATGGAGAGAGAGGGAGCGGATGGAGAGAGAGGGGAGCGGATGGAGAGAGAGAGGGGAGGGATGGAGAGAGAGGATAGAGAAGAGGAGAGAGATGGAGAGAGAGGGAGAGAGGATGGAGAGAGATAGAGAGAGGAGAGGATGGAGAGAGAGAGGGGAGCGGATGGAGAGAGAGGATAGAGAGAGATAGAGAGAGAGAGAGAGATGGAGAGGAGAGAGGGGAGCGGATGGAGAGAGAGGATAGAGAGAGGGGAGCGGATGGAGAGAGAGAGAGGGGAGCGGATGGAGAGAGAGATAGAGGGAGCGGATGGAGAGAGAGGAGCGGATGGAGAGAGAGAGGGGAGCGGATGGAGAGAGAGAGGGAGCGGATGGAGAGGAGAGAGGGGAGCGGATGGAGAGAGAGAGGGGAGCGGATGGAGAGAGAGAGGGAGCGGATGGAGAGAGAGAGGGAGATGGGAGGGAGAGAGAGGAGGAGAGAGGAGGGAGAGAGGGAGCGGATGGAGAGAGAGAGGATGGAGGGAAGAGAGGATGGAGAGAGAGCGGATGGAGGAGAGAGGGAGCGGATGGAGAGAGAGAGGGAGCGGATGGAGAGAGAGGAGAGAGAGGAGAGAGAGAGGGAGCGGATGGAGAGAGAGGGGAGCGGATGGAGAGAGAGAGGGGAGCGGATGGAGAGAGAGGATAGAGAGAGAGGATAGAGAGAGAGGATAGAGAGAGAGGAGAGAGAGGAGGGGAGCGGATGGAGAGAGAGAGGGGAGCGGATGGAGAGAGAGAGGGGAGCGGATGGAGAGAGAGAGGGGAGCGGATGGAGAGAGAGAGGGGAGCGGATGGAGAGAGAGAGGGGAGCGGATGGAGAGAGAGGATAGAGAGAGAGGAGAGAGGGGAGCGGATGGAGAGAGAGGATAGAGAAGAGAGAGAGAGAGGATAGAGAGAGGGGAGCGGATGGAGAGAGAGAGGGGAGCGGATGGAGAGAGAGGATAGAGAGAGAGGATAGAGAGAGAGGAGAGAGAGAGAGGAGAGAGGGGAGCGGATGGAGAGAGAGGATAGAGAGAGGGGAGCGGATGGAGAGAGAGAGGGGAGCGGATGGAGAGAGAGAGGGGAGCGGATGGAGAGAGAGAGGGGAGCGGATGGAGAGAGAGAGGGGAGCGGATGGAGAGAGAGAGGAGAGAGAAGAGAGGAGAGCGGATGGAGAGAGAGAGGGGAGCGGATGGAGAGAGAGGAGAGAGAGGAGAGGAGAGGAGAAGAAGAGAGGAGAGAGAAGAGAGAGAGAGAGGAGAGAGAGGGGAGCGGATGGAGAGAGAGAGGGGAGCGGATGGAGAGAGAGGAGAGAGAAGAGAGAGAGAGGAGAGAGAAGAGAGGAGAACGGATGGAGAGAGAGAGGGAGCGGATGGAGAGAGAGAGGGGAGCGGATGGAGAGAGAGGATAGAGAGGAGAGGATAGAGAAAGAGGATAGAGAAAGAGGAGAGGAGAGAGAGAGAGAGAGAGAGAGAGAGAGAGGGGGGGAGAGAGGATAGAGAGAGACTGACGAGGGGAGGGAGAGAGGGGAGCGGATGGAGAGAGAGGATAGAGATAGAGAAAGAGGATAGAGAGAGAGAGAGAGAGAGAGAGAGAGAGAGAGAGAGAGAGAGAGAGGGAGAGGAGAGAGAGAGGGAGTGGATAGAGAGAGGAGTGGATAGAGAGAGGAGTGGATAGAGAGAGGAGTGGATAGAGAGAGGAGTGGATAGAGAGAGGAGTGGATAGAGAGAGGGAGGGATAGAGAGAGGGAGGGATAGAGAGAGAGGGATAGAGAGAGGGAGGGATAGAGAGAGGGAGAGAGAGGGAGTGGAGAGAGAGAGGATAGAGAGAGGGAGTGGAGAGAGAGAGGATAGAGAGAGGGAGTAGAGAGAGAGAGGATAGAGAGAGGGAGTGGATAGAGATAAAGGCTACAGCACATACAGTCTCTGCCTGCCTCAACTTCCTACTCTGCCACCTTATGGCCACTCTGCGGAACTACAGCGTCACACCTGCTGTGTAAAACCCACTGAATGAATTTACCCCAAACACAACCAAATAAATAAATCTTTATCGAGGTATATATAAATTAGTCTAACTGAAGCCAAACCTTATCATTTTTTCCCCATTTATTAAATGATTATTATATATTTTTTAAAATGGGGAGTAGATCAGCTTTAATAGTGCAGAAAGATTGTAGCTTCTATCAATGTAATTATCTGCATTCTTTCCAATATATATATTTATATTTATCAGTACCAGTCAAAAGTTGACACACCTACTCATTCAAAGGTCTACATTTGTAGAATAATAGCGAAGATATCAGAACTATGTAATAACACATATGGAATCATGTAGTAACCAATAAAGTGTTAAACAAAATATGTTTTAGATTCTTCAAAGTAGCCACCCTTTGCCTTGATGACAGCTTTGCACACTTAGCATTCTCTCAACCAGCTTCACCTGGAATGCTGTTCCAACAGTCTTGAAGGAGTTCACACATATGCTGAGCAATTGTTGGCTGCTTTTCCTTCACTCTGCGGTCCAACTCATCCCAAACAATCTCAACTGGGTTGAGGTTGGGTAATTGTGGAGGCCAGGTCATCTGATGCAGTACTCCATCACTCCCCTTCTTCGTCAAATAGCCCTTACACAGCCTGGAGGTGTGTTTTGGGTTATTGTCCTGCTGAAAAACAAATGATAGTCCCACTAAGCGCAAGCCAGATGGGATGGCATATCGCTGTAGAATGCTGTGGTAGCCATGCTGGTTAAGTGTGCCTTGAATTCTAAATAAATCACAAACAGTGTCACCAGCAAAGCCTCCCCAAACCATCACACCTCCTCCATGCTTCACGGTGGGAACCACACATGCAGAGATCATCCGTTCACCTACTCTGCATCTCACAAAAACACTGCGGCTGGAACCAAAACTCTCAAATTTTGACTCATCAGACCAAAGGATAGATTTCCACTGGTGTAATGTCCATTGCTCGTGTTTCTTGGCCCAAGCAAGTGTCTTCTTCATATTGGTGTCCTTTAGTAGTGGTTTCTTTGCAGCAATTTGACCATTAATGCCTGATTCACGCAGTCTCCTCTGAACAGTTGATGTTGAGATGTGTCTGTTACTTGAACTCTGTGAAGCATTTATTTGGGCTGCTATCTGAGGTGCAGTTAACTCTATTGAATTTATCCTCTGCAGCAGAGGTAACTCTGGGTCTTCCTTTCCAGTGGCGGTCCTCATGAGAACCAGTTTCATCTTAGTGCTTGATGGTTTTTGGGACTGCACTTGAAGAAACTTTCAAAGTTCTTGAAAATGTCCATATTGACTGACCTTCATGTCTTACAGTAATGGACTGTCGTTTCTCTTTGCTTATTTGATCTGTTCTTGCCATAATATGGACTGGGTCTTTACCAAATAGGGCCATCTTCTGTTTACCCCCCCTACCTTGTCACAACACAACTGATTGGCTCAAACGCGTTAAGGACATGAATTCCACAAATTAACTTTTAACGAGGCATTCCAGGTGACCACCTCATGAAGCTAGTTGAGAGAATGCCAAGAGTGTGCAAAGCTGTCATCGAGGCAAAGGGTGGCTACTTTGAAGAATCTCAAATATAAAATATATTTTGATTTGTTAAACACTTTTTTGGTTATAGCATTCATCGTTTTGATTTAAAATTATTATTATAAACTGTGTGATTCAAGCCCTGAATGCTGATTGGCTGACAGCCGTGGTATATCAGACCGTATACCACGGGTATGACGGAACATTTATTTATACTGCTCTAGTTAAATTGGTAACCAGTTTAAAAGAGCAATAAGGCACTTAGAGGGTTTGTGGTATATGGCCAATAAGCGAAGGTCTGCGTTGTGCCTAAGAACAGCCCTTAGCCGTGGTATATTGGCCATATACCACACCCCCTTATGCTTAATTCTACAATGTAGAAAATAGTTAAAAAATTAAGAAAAACCCTGGAATGAGTAGGTGTGTCCAAACTTTTGACTGGTACTGTATATCAGGGATGCAAACTAGGTACCTTTCGAGGAAATTCGCCGTTTTGAATCCAAAATAGGTGACCTGTGTGATTTGTGTAGATCCGATGAGAAAAGTTTTTTTTGGGGGGGTGGATCACTACTGTGATGTGCGTTTGTAGCAATACTGGCTGTATCTGTGGCCTCCAACTGCTCTTAAACGCAAGTAAAACTAAATGCATGCTCTTCAACCGTTCGCTGCCCGCACCCGCCCCCCTAGCATCACCACCATGGACGGTTCTGACCTAGAATATGTGGACAACTACAAATACCTAGGTGTCTGGCTATACTGTAAACTCTCCTTCCAGACTCATATTAAACATATCCAATCTAAAATCAAACCTAGAATCGGCTTCCAATTTCGCATCAAAGCCTCCTTCACTCACACCGCCAAACTTACCCTCGTAAAACTGACTATCCTACCGATCCTCGGCTTTGGCGATGTCATCTACAAAATAGCCTCCAACACTCTACTCAGCAAATTGGATGCAGTCTATCACAGTGCCATCCGTTTTGTTACCAAATCACCGTATACCACCCACCACTGCGACCTGTATGCTCTAGTTGGCTGGCCCTCGCTACATATTCGTTGCCAGACCCACTGGCTCCAGGTCACCTATAAGTCTATGCTAGGTAAAGCTCTGCCTTATCTCAGTTCACTAGTCACGATAACAACACCCACCTGTAGCACGTGCTCCAGCAGGTATATCTCACTGGTCATCCCCAAAGCCAACACCCCCTTTGGCCGCCTTTCCTTCCAGTTCTCTGCTGCCAGTGACGGGAATTAATTGCAAAAATCACTTAAGCTGGAGACGTATATTTCCCTCACTAACTTTAAACATCAGCTATCAGAGCAGTTAACCCTATCACTGCAGCTGTACATAGTCCATCTGTAAATAGCCCACCCAATCTACCTACCTCATCCCCATACTGTTTTTTATTTACTTTGCTGCTCTTTTGCACACCAGTATCACTACTTACACACCTTCATCTGCTCATCATCATCTGCTCATTCATCACTCCAGTGTTAATCTGCTAAATTGTAATTATTTCGCTACTATGGCCTATTTATTGTCTTACCTCCTCACGCCATTTGTACAGACTGTATATAGACTTCCTTTTTTTCTATGTTATGTTAGTGTTATTGACTGTACTTTTGTTTATCCCATGTGTAACTCTGTGTTGCTGTCTGTTCACACTGCTTTGCTTTATCTTGGCCAGGTCGCAGTTGTAAATGAGAACTTGTTCTCAACTAACCAACCTGGTTAAATAAAGGTGAAATAACTAACCGACCTGGTTAAATAAAGGTGAAATAACTAACCGACCTGGTTAAATAAAAGGTGAAATAACTAACCGAGCTGGTTAAATAAAGGTGAAATAACTAACCGAGCTGGTTAAATAAATGTGAAATAACTAACCGAGCTGGTTAAATAAATGTGAAATAACTAACCGAGCTGGTTAAATAAGGGTGAAATAACTAACCGAGCTGGTTAAATAAAGGTGAAATAACTAACCTACCTGGTTAAATAAGGGTGAAATAACTAACCTACCTGGTTAACTAAAGGTGAAATAACTAACCGAGCTGGTTAAATAAAAGGTGAAATAACTAACCGAGCTGGTTAAATAAAAGGTGAAATAACTAACCGAGCTGGTTAAATAAGGGTGAAATAAGTAACCGAGCTGGTTAAATAAAGGTGAAATAACTAACCGAGCTGGTTAAATAAAGGTGAAATAACTAACCGAGCTGGTTAAATAAAGGTGAAATAACTAACCGAGCTGGTTAAATAAGGGTGAAATAACTAACCGACCTGGTTAAATAAAGGTGAAATAACTAACCGACCTGGTTAAATAAAGGTGAAATAACTAACCGACCTGGTTAAATAAAGGTGGGGGGAAAAGATCCAATCCTCAGCCAATCACACAACAGAAGGCAGCACACGACTGGAGAAAAGACGACCAATTTACTAGTTACAGCGCCAACGTGCGCTCTGGAAAGAGAGTGGAAAGGTCCATTTAACTTACAGCAGCGCGTCCCCTGAACGATAACGAAGAAGTTGGTGAGAAGCCTGACCACAGACACCGGGGTGAGACGGTAATGAAGCGTACTTCATGACCTGTAATCGAAAAACAACTGGCATTGGAGAAGGTTTGAGTTGAGGGAGAAAGTGTGGTGGAACAAGTATTGTTAGCATTGTTAAATATCATGCTAGCTGGATCGAATTATCCACGTTAGCTAGCCAGAGAAATGTTGAGCAACATTAGCCAACTTAACGGATCAAATCATTTTGTTTATGGTGTGAAAATTAGCTGGCTAATAAAGTCAGAGAGCTAATGTTAGCTAGCTAACATTACAACATCAGATGAGCTGACGTTAGTAACCTAACCAATTCGCTATAACTGGTAACGTTAATACGACTCCTTGCCGTTCCTCAAGTTATAACGCGTGGGTTGCTTACTGGATGGACCCTGGCAATCAATGAAATGTTAACTAGCTAACAAACTAACGTTTTCCCTCTACAGTATGTGGTTAATTATTAGAATGGGAGAATTAGGTGAAAATGAGACGTTGCTTGTTAAACCGTTAAACCTGTTAAGGCTACCCCAGAATACTGCCCCTTCTGGAGGAATTCGGTACCCATATAAAACATGATAAATTTTTGTCAAAAGTTGCTAATATATGCAAATAAAAATTATTATTGAATAGGAAACACTCTAAAGCTTCTAAAACCGTTTAAATTTTGTCTCTATGTAAAGCAGAAGTCTCAGGGCATGCATTCTCCCAAAGTCTCTCTTGT
Organism: Oncorhynchus nerka; assembly: GCF_034236695.1. Classification (NCBI taxonomy): domain Eukaryota; kingdom Metazoa; phylum Chordata; class Actinopteri; order Salmoniformes; family Salmonidae; genus Oncorhynchus; species Oncorhynchus nerka. Next base: position 89,367,941 of record NC_088402.1, on the reverse strand, counting down.
AATGAAAAAAGTTGCCACCACTTCAACGTCATCGTATACACACTTCCCAAGCAGTTATAACCATGGAAACAGTTTCTACGTCTTCAGCGTGAAGCCTGCTTTCGATGAGGCGTGTAACTGTGAGAATCGCGCGCTCACGAGACGTTCAGCGTGCCCAAACGTCCCGGTGACGCAAAAAAAAAGTTTCACCAATGCGAGCTGGGATATTTCTCTCTCTTTCCCTCAGGATGGATTGAACAACGTGTGTTTCTCTGTTCGCCCTCACGATTGCTGTAGACCTTTATAACATGTTAAGGCTTAATTATAAACATAATTTGACAAGTTTACTCGAAATATAATGTATACTTTCGACGTTTTGGTGCGCATCCACTTGAAATTTGCATACATTTAGACCGAAAAGTGGCTAGTTTGAGAACCGAAAGACACAGACTTGAAAACTGAACGCTAACTTGGTGAGTATTAACCCTTCCAGGTCTTCTGATGGAAGAACAGCCACGGTAAGGGAATATTTATGTCTTCATTTTGGGTTTCTGTCGACTCCAAGATAGAGGAGTCAGTATGCTAAATGGGAGCGCCGCCTCCCTATTATAGCCTAGTGAACGCAAAATGTAACGTTAAAAATAATTGTAACATAGCGATTGCATTTAGAAGAAGTTTATCTTGCCATACATATGTAAAACATGCATATTTAGTCAAAGTTTATGATGTGTATTCCTTGTTAGCTGACGTTATCTGCCGGAGCTATTTTATTTCTCCTGACATTGCAGTAGCATTTTTTGAACGATGCATAATTGTAAACAGAGATTTATGGATATATATTGCATATTATTGAAAAAAAAATGAATGTACTGTGTAACATGTTATATTACTGTCATCTGATGAAGATTTCAAAAGGTTAGTGAAATGATTTTTCTTTTAATCCTGCGTTTGTTGATTGCATATTTTTTTCCTACTTGGCTATGCTAATGAGGTATGTATGCAGTGGTGGTTGGACATAAATATGTGCTATGTTTTCGCCGTAAAACATTTTAGAAATCTGACTTGCTGGGTAGATAAATAACTTCTTTATCTTTCATTTGAGCCATTTTTCAAGCGATTCTGTGGAGGTTAAATATTTTTAGGATTATTTCTTGCGTTCCCTGCGCCACATTACAGCTCAGGGGGGGTGGGGGGAGTTCCCAAAGGGGAACTAGTAGCTCTAATTAAGTGGAGCTGGGTCTGGCTTAAACTGGATGCCACTATAGAGGTGAGAGAAACCCCACACACTTTCCCACTTTCTCACTTGTTCAATACAGTGGAGAAAAAGGGGTATGAACGTTATTTTTGCACACATGTAGCCTTGTGCACATGATCGATGTCTACTATAGTGGCCACTATAATAGAGCAAAAATAGAACGGCTGTTTGTTTCATTCATTTCTACATAAGATGTTTTTTCCCCCCAAGTGCTATATTTATTATTTTAGTTTCTACAAATTGTAAATGAAAAGATACAATTTTTTGCTAAAAATATTATTGATCGGTTGACTATGACTTTTCAGATCACCCAGTATTGCTGTCTGCAGAGTTAGCGCCAGGTAGATGTTGCAATTCTTCAGCCTGTCCATTTGTTGGTCCTGAAATTAAACCGGTATACTTTTTTTCATTTATCACAATTTCATTTAACCAAATTCTGGTCCAATACTTTAGTAGCATACGCTTTTTGACTTCTAGTACTTTTCAATAATCCATTTTCCTCGTCTAGTCTAGTTCGGCTCCACTGCCCCCACACTGTGATATTGATCTAGCTGGCTGGCTGTCCACTTTACAGATAATATTCATCTAGCTGGCTGGCTGTCCACTTTACAGATAATATTCATCTAGCTGGCTGGCTGTCCACTTTACAGATAATATTCATCTAGCTGGCTGGCTGTCCACTTTACAGATAATATTCATCTAGCTGGCTGGCTGTCCACTTTACAGATAATATGGCTCATCAGATAATATTCATCTAGCTGGCTGGCTGTCCACTTTACAGATAATATTCATCTAGCTGGCTGGCTGTCCACTTTACAGATAATATTCATCTAGCTGGCTGGCTGTCCACTTTACAGATAATATTCATCTAGCTGGCTGGCTGTCCACTTTACAGATAATATTCATCTAGCTGGCTGGCTGTCCACTTTACAGATAATATTCATCTAGCTGGCTGGCTGTCCACTTTACAGATAATATTCATCTAGCTGGCTGGCTGTCCACTTTACAGATGATGTTAATATTGATCTAGCTGGCTGGCTGTCCACTTTACAGATAATATTCATCTAGCCGGCTGGCTGTCCACTTTACAGATAATATTCATCTAGCTGGCTGGCTGTCCACTTTAGATATGATGATACTATTGATCTAGCTGGCTGGCTGTCCACTTTACAGATGGTAATATTGATCTAGCTGGCTGGCTATCCACTTTAGATATGATGATACTATTGATCTAGCTGGCTGGCTGTCCACTTTACAGATGGTAATATTGATCTAGCCGGCTGGCTGTCCACTTTACAGATGGTAATATTGATCTAGCTGGCTGGCTGTCCACTTTACAGATGGTAATATTGATCTAGCTGGCTGGCTGTCCACTTTACAGATGGTAATATTGATCTAGCTGGCTGGCTGTCCACTTTACAGATGGTAATATTGATCTAGCTGGCTGGCTGTCCACTTTACAGATGGTAATATTGATCTAGCCGGCTGGCTGTCCACTTTACAGATGGTAATATTGATCTAGCCGGCTGGCTGTCCACTTTACAGATGGTAATATTGATCTAGCCGGCTGGCTGTCCACTTTACAGATGGTAATATTGATCTAGCTGGCTGGCTGTCCACTTTATAGATGATGATAATATTGATCTAGCTGGCTGGCTGTCCACTTTACAGATGGTAATATTGATCTAGCCGGCTGGCTGTCCACTTTACAGATGGTAATATTGATCTAGCCGGCTGGCTGTCCATTTGACAGATGGTGATAACAGTAATGATAACTGTTGCTGTATAGGGCCAGAAAAAATATATCCTGAAAGTGAACTGCTGACCGGGAGAAGGTGGAACGGACCACTGCTGACCGGGGGGAAGGTGGAACGGACCACTGCTGACCGGGGGGGAAGGTGGAACGGACCACTGCTGACCGGGGGGGAAGGTGGAACGGACCACTGCTGACCGGGGGGGAAGGTGGAACGGACCACTGCTGACCGGGGGGGAAGGTGGAACGGACCACTGCTGACCGGGGGAAGGTGGAACGGACCACTGCTGACCGGGGGAAGGTGGAACGGACCACTGCTGACCGGGGGAAGGTGGAACGGACCCCTGCTGACCGGGGGAAGGTGGAACGGACCACTGCTGACCGGGGGGAAGGTGGAACGGACCACTGCTGACCGGGGAAGGTGGAACGGACCACTGCTGACCGGGGAAGGTGGAACGGACCACTGCTGACCGGGGAAGGTGGAACGGACCCCTGCTGACCGGGGGAAGGTGGAACGGACCACTGCTGACCGGGGGGAAGGTGGAACGGACCACTACTGACCGGGGGTAAGGTGGAACGGACCACTGCTGACCGGGGGTAAGGTGGAACGGACCACTGCTGACCGGGGGGGAAGGTGGAACGGACCACTGCTGACCGGGAGAAGGTGGAACGAACGGACCACTGCTGACCGGGAGAAGGTGGAACGGACCACTGCTGACCGGGAGAAGGTGGAACGGACCACTGCTGACCGGGAGAAGGTGGAACGGACCACTGCTGACCGGGAGAAGGTGGAACGGACCACTGCTGACCGGGAGAAGGTGGAACGGACCACTGCTGACCGGGAGAAGGTGGAACGGACCACTGCTGACCGGGAGAAGGTGGAACGGACCACTGCTGACCGGGGGAAGGTGGAACGGACCACTGCTGACCGGGGGAAGGTGGAACGGACCACTGCTGACCGGGGGAAGGTGGAACGGACCACTGCTGACCGGGGGAAGGTGGAACGGACCACTGCTGACCGGGGGGAAGGTGGAACGGACCACTGCTGACCGGGGGAGACATAAAAAGGGGTTTACTTGGCAGTAGTTTCTGTGTGGCATCTCGCTATTGTCTTAAAGTCTATAAGACATCTTTGGGTTTCCACAGACAAAAATGGGCAAATAGTGAGAGGTACAATAAATGATAAATGTACTGTGCTAAAGCTGCAACATGTAATCTGTCATTCTCATTGAAAGCCAGTCTAAGAAGTTGTATATCTGTTCTATGTTCACTATTTCTATGCTTCCCGTGAATAGACGTTTTGTTTTTTGCATGTTTCAGTACACCAGCTTCAAACAGTTGAAAATAAAATATTTTGGGTTTTGGAAAAATATATTTCACAGCAGTTTAAGATAGTACAATGATTCTCTACACTATACATGCTTGTTCTGTCACACAAACTGAAATTAGGCGAACCGTTATAGTGCAATCGGGAAATGGCGGAGCGATTTCTGCATAGTGCATCTTCACAACAAGAAATAACACGTTTCTGTTTTGAGTTTCATGTTGTTGTTGTTGTTGTTTTTAAAACACGATCATCGGGTGCATTCCAAACTAATAAAGAAAGCGTCTGCTGGTCTTCACTGGTGGATAACAACACACAGCCTCGGGTCTACGTGTTTACATGGACGCTTAAAGAATATTCATTTTAAGGCGGCAGACGGGCGTGCACTAACCATTTGACAGGATGCGTGTGCGTGCACTAACCATTTGTCAGGATGCGTGTGCGTGCACTAACCATTTGTCAGGATGCGTGTGCGCGCACTAACCATTTGTCAGGATGCGTGTGCGGGCACTAACCATTTGACAGGATGCGTGTGCGTGCACTAACCATTTGTCAGGATGCGTGTGCGCGCACTAACCATTTGTCAGGATGCGTGTGCGCGCACTAACCATTTGTCAGGATGCGTGTGCGCGCACTAACCATTTGTCAGGATGCGTGTGCGCGCACTAACCATTTGTCAGGATGCGTGTGCGTGCACTAACCATTTGTCAGGATGCGTGTGCGCGCACTAACCATTTGTCAGGATGCGTGTGCGCGCACTAACACGCGTGTTCATTAATTGTTACGGTCAATGCATGTTTCATGAGCTTTTTGTGGCGTGTCGTTCTGATCTGAGACACACATCATAGACCCTCGTCTAGCATTGTTGTAATGTGACGTGGGTGCAGAGGTAAACGCTAGCTAGAAGAGATCGACGCTAAACGTTAGCTAGCGGGGTGGGGGGATGGAGGGATGAGAGGAGGGGTGGGGGATGAGAGGGATGAGAGGAGGGGGGGGGATGAGAGGAGGGGTGGGGGATGAGAGGAGGGGTAGGGGATGAGAGGAGGGGTAGGGGATGGAGGGATGAGAGGAGGGGTGGGGATGAGAGGAGAGGTGGGGGATGGAGGGATTAGAGGAGGGGTAAGGGATGGAGGGATGAGAGGAGGGGTGGGGGATGGAGGGATGAGCGGAGGGGTGGGGGATGGAGGGATGAGCGGAGGGGTGGATGGATGAGAGGAGGGTGAGGATGGATGGATGAGAGGAGGGTGAGGATGGAGGGATGAGGAATGAGAGGAGAGGTGAAGGATGGATGAGAGGAGAGGTGGGGGATGGAGGGATGAGATGAGAGGAGAGGTGGGGGATGGAGGGATGAGAGGAGGGGTAGGGGATGAGAGGAGGGGTGGGGATGAGAGGAGAGGTGGGGATGGAGGGATTAGAGGAGGGGTAAGGGATGGAGGGATGAGAGGAGGGGTGGGGATGGAGGGATGAGCGGAGGGGTGGATGGATGAGAGGAGGGTGAGGATGGAGGGATGAGGAATGAGAGGAGAGGTGAAGGATGGATGAGAGGAGAGGTGGGGGATGGAGGGATGAGATGAGAGGAGAGGTGGGGGATGGAGGAAAGGTGGGGGATGGAGAAAGAGGATGGAAGGATGAAAGGAGGGGAGGAGCATGGAGGGATGAGAGGAGGGGAAGACGCGAGCACACATCAGCAGGAGAAGGCAGCAGGGGACAGAGTCCAGTGAAAGCTAATTACAAAACTCATTAAATAACCTAGCCAGGCTTTGAACAGCTACAACATGGTAACATCCCAAATGGCACCCTATTCCCTATATAGTGCACTACTTTAGACCAGAACCCTATTCCCTATATAGTGCACTACTTTAGACCAGAGCCCTATTCCCTATATAGTGCACTACTTTAGACCAGAGCCCTATTCCCTATATAGTGCACTACTTTAGACCAGAGCCCTATTCCCTATATAGTGCACTACTTTAGACCAGAGCCCTATTCCCTATATAGTGCACTACTTTGACCAGAGCCCTATTCCCTATATAGTGCACTGCTTTAGACCAGAGCCCTATTCCCTATATAGTGCACTACTATAGACCAGAGCCCTATTCCCTATATAGTGCACTACTTTAGACCAGAGCCCCTATTCCCAATGTAGTGCACTACTTTAGACCAGAGCTCTATATAGTGCACGGCTATAGACCAGAGCCCTATTCCCTATATAGTGCACTACTTTAGACCAGAGCTCTATATAGTGCACGGCTATAGACCAGAGCCCTATTCCCTATATAGTGCACTACTTTAGACCAGAGCCCCTATTCCCAATGTAGTGCACTACTTTAGACCAGAGCTCTATATAGTACACTACTTTAGACCAGAGCCCCTATTCCCAATGTAGTGCACTACTTTAGACCAGAGCTCTATATAGTGCACTGCTATAGACCAGAGCCCCGATTCCCAATGTAGTGCACTACTTTAGACCAGAGCTCTATATAGTACACTACTTTAGACCAGAGCCCCTATTCCCTATATAGTACACTACTTTAGACCAGAACCCTATTTTGAGCCGTATGGGTCCTGATCAAAAGTAGTGCACAAAATAGGGAATAGTGTGCCATTTATGGCTCAACCCTACACAGTGACACCAACTAGAAGAAGTGTCACTACATCACTGTGTTCAGGACTGGTGTCTACATCCTATGATGTACACCACTCACACGTTCCTTTAAATGGCTTGAAAGGCGTCTGTCACATCTGAAAAATCACATTCTTTCTTATAGACGGGGAGAGGAGAAGAGGAGGGTGAAGACGGGGAGAGGAGAGGAGGAGGGTGAAGACGGGGAGAGGAGAGGAGGAGGGTGAAGACGGGGAGAGGAGAGGAGGAGGGTGAAGACGGGGAGAGGAGAGGAGGAGGGTGAAGACGGGGAGAGGAGAGGAGGAGGGTGAAGACGGGGAGAGGAGAGGAGGAGGGTGAAGACGGGGAGAGGAGAGGAGGGTGAAGACGGGGAGGAGAAGAGGAGGGTGAAGACGGGGAGGAGAAGAGGAGGGTGAAGACGGGGAGGAGAAGAGGAGGGTGAAGACGGGGAGGAGAAGAGGAGGGTGAAGACGGGGAGGAGAAGAGGAGGGTGAAGACGGGGAGGAGAAGAGGAGGGTGAAGACGGGGAGGAGAAGAGGAGCGTGAAGACGGGGAGGAGAGGAGGAGGAGTGAAGACGGGGAGGAGAGGAGGAGGGTGAAGACGGGGAGAGGAGAGGAGGAGCGTGAAGACGGGGAGAGGAGAGGAGGAGGGTGAAGACGGGGAGAGGAGAGGAGGAGGGTGAAGACGGGGAGAGGGGGAGAGGAGGAGCGTGAAGACGGGGAGGAGAGGAGGAGGGTGAAGAAGGTGAGGAGAGGAGGAGGGTGAAGACGGAAGACGGGGAGGAGAGGAGAGGGTGAAGACGGGGAGAGGAGAGGAGGAGGGTGAAGACGGGGAGAGGAGAGGAGGAGGGTGAAGACGGGGAGAGGAGGGTGGGTGAAGACGGAGGAGGAGAGGAGGAGGGGGTGAAGACGGGGAGAGGAGAGGGAGGAGGGTGAAGACGGGGAGAGGAGAGGAGGAGGGTGAAGACGGGGAGAGGAGAGGAGGAGGAGGGTGACGACGGGGAGAGGAGAGGAGGAGGGTGAAGACGAGAGGGGGAGGAGGTGAAGAGAGAGAGGAGGAGGGTGAAGACGGGGAGAGAGGAGGAGGGTGAAGACGGGGAGAGGAGGGAGGAGGGTGAAGACGGGGAGGGGGGAGGAGGGTGAAGACGGGGAGGAGAGGAGGAGTGAAGACGGGGAGAGGAGAGGAGACGAGGGAGAAGAGGAGGAGAGGAGAGGAGGAGGGTGAAGACGGGAGAGAGGAGAGGAGGAGGGTGAAGACGGGAGAGGAGAGGAGGAGGGTGGAGGGAGGAGAGGAGGAGGGTGAAGACGGGGAGAGGAGAGGAAGGAGGGTGAAGACGGGGGAGAGGGTGAGAGGAGGAGGGTGAAGACGGGGAGGAGAGGAGGGGGAGGGTGAAGACGGGGAGGAGAGGAGGAGGGTGAAGACGGGGAGGAGAGGAGAAGAGGGGAGAAGACGGGGAGAGAGGAGGAGGGTGAAGACGGGGAGAGGAGAGGAGAAGAAGACGGGGAGGGGGAGGGTGAAGGGGGAGGAGAGGTGAAGACGGGGAGGAGAGAGGAGGGTGAAGACGGGGAGGAGAGGAGGAGGGTGAAGACGGGGAGGAGAGGAGGAGGGTGAAGACGGGGAGGAGAGGAGGAGGGTGAAGACGGGGAGGAGAGGGGGAGGAGGGGGAGGAGGGTGAAGACGGGAGAGGAGGAGGAGGAGGGTGAAGACGGGGAGGAGAGGAGAGGAGGGTGAAGACGGGGAGGAGAGACGAGGAGGGTGAAGACGGGGAGGAGAGAGAGGAGGGTGAAGACGGGAGGGAGGAGGAAGACGGGGAGGGTGAGAGAGGGGAGGAGAGGGGAGGAGGGAGAAGACGGGGAGGAGGAGAGGAGGAGGGTGAAGACGGGAGAGGAGAGGAGGAGGGTGAAGACGGGAGAGGAGAGGAGGAGGGTGAAGACGGGAGAGGAGAGGGAGGTGAGGAGGAGGGTGAAGACGGGAGGAGAGAGGAGGAGGGGAGGGTGAAGACGGGGAGGAGGGGTGAAGAGGAGGAGGAGGGTGAAGACGGGGAGGGTGAAGGGGGAGGACGGGAGGAGGGAGGAGGGGAGAAGACGGGGAGGAGGGAGGAGGGGAGGTGAAGAGGAGGAGGAGGGGAAGAGAGGAGGAGGGTGAAGACGGGGAGGAAGAGGGTGAAGACGGGAGGAGAGAGGAGGGTGAAGACGGGAGGAGAGGAGGAGGGTGAAGACGGGGAGGAGGGGTGAGGGGTGAAGACGGGAGGAGGAAGACGGGAGAGAAGGGGGAGAGAGGGAGGAGGGTGAAGACGGGTGAAGAAGACGGGGAGGAGGGAGGGTGAAGACGGGGAGGGGAGGAGGGTGAAGGGGAGAAGACGGGGAGAGGAGGGAGGGAAGACGGGGAGGAGGAGGGTGAAGACGGGGAGAGGAGAGAGGGTGAAGACGGGAGGAGAGGAGGAGGGTGAAGACGGGGAGGAGGAGGAGGGTGAAGGGGGAGAAGACGGGGAGGAGGAGGAGGAAGACGGGAGGAGGAGGGTGAAGACGGGGAGGAGGAGGGAGGAGGAGGGTGAAGACGGGGAGGAGGAGGAGGGAAGAGAGGAGGAGGGAGGAGGAGGGAAGACGGGGAGGGAGAGGGGAGGGTGAAGACGAGGGAGGAGAGGAGGAGGGTGAAGACGGGAAGGAGGAGGAGGTGAAGACGGGGAGGAGGAGGGAGGGTGAAGAGGAGGAGGAGGGGTGAAGACGGGGAGGAGAGGAGGAGGGTGAAGACGGGGAGGGGGAGGAGGAGGGTGAAGACGGGGAGGAGGAGGGTGAAGACGGGGAGGAGGAGGGTGAAGACGGGGAGGAGGAGGGAGAGGGTGAAGAAGACGGGGAGGAGGAGGGGGTGAAGAAGGAGAGGTGAAGACGGGGAGGAGGTGAAGGGGAGGAGGGTGAAGACGGGAGGAGGAGGAGGGTGAAGACGGGGGAGGATAGGGTGAAGACGGGAGAGGGGAGAAGGAGGAGGAGGAGGAGGGTGAAGACAGGAGAGAGGAGGAGGGTGAAGACGGGAGGAGAGGAGGAGGGTGAAGATGGGGGAGGAGGTGGTCTGGATATATGCAGAGGAGGAGGAGGAGGGTGAAGACAGGTTGGAGGGTAAGAGAGAGAGGAGAGGAGGAGGGTGAAGACGGGGAGAGGAGAGGAGGAGGGTAAGACGGGGAGGAGAGGAGGAGGGTGAAGACGGGAGGAGGTGGTCTGGAAACATTATGAACAGGTAGTGTCGTAATAGAGGACAAACATGGTAGTGTGTTAAGGTGTTCCAGGAGAGAGGTTGGGGGTTGAGTGGCTGGTTACAGAAAGACCACAGCCTGGGTTACCCAGGAAGGTTAGGAAGGGGGTAAACTACCAGGGAGCTAGCTGTGAGGAGAGGTGCTGCTGAGGGAGGGAGAGGTGCTGCTGAGGGGAGGGGAGAGGTGCTGCTGAGGGGAGGGGAGAGGTGCTGCTGAGGGGAGGGGGGGAGAGGTGCTGCTGAGGGGAGGGGAGAGGTGCTGCTGAGGGGAGGGAGAGGTGCTGCTGAGGGGAGGGAGAGGTGCTGCTGAGGGAGAGGAGAGGTGCTGCTGAGGGGAGGGAGAGGTGCTGCTGAGGGGAGGGTGCTGAGAGGAGAGTGCTGCTGAGGGGAGGGAGAGGTGCTGCTGAGGGGAGGGGAGAGGTGCTGCTGAGGGGAGAGGAGGAGAGGAGACAGGAATTAGCTAGCGGGCGCAGTGTGTGTTATGACAACCCGGGCACACTACATGGAGATGCGGGCAGGAAGAGACAGGTAAGTTAGTTATATTGGGAGCAGGAGAGGTGAGGATTGAAGAAGGCAGGAAACGGCTGTGTTTGGTGCCGCATGGCCGCTCGTTTTGTTGACTAACCTTGACGGCATTCACCTCCTCTCCTAGCTCTCCTCCTGTGTCTGAACACTTCCTGTGTCTGAACACTTCCTGTGTCTGAACACTTCCTGTGTCTGAACACTTCCTCCCTCAGACCAGACCAGGGGCTTAATAACACCTGGCACAACCAACCAACCAATGAAGAACACTGCTGGGAGAAAAACAAAGACAAAACAACAGAAGAAAAGAAAACATGAATGAATGAAAATGGAATTTAAATACATCCTATGAGTTTACTATATAAACACCCTGCTTCTATCAGCCATGAACTCTACTGCCCTCATAAACACCCTGCTTCTATCAGCCATGAACTCTACTGCCCTTATAAACACCCTGCTTCTATCAGCCATGAACTCTACTGCCCTTATAAACACCCTGCTTCTATCAGCCATGAACTCTACTGCCCTTATAAACACCCTGCTTCTATCAGCCATGAACTCTACTGCCCTTATAAACACCCTGCTTCTATCAGCCATGAACTCTACTGCCCTTATAAACACCGTCATCAAACACCCTGCTTCTATCAGCCATGAACTCTACTGCCCTCATAAACACCCTGCTTCTATCAGCCATGAACTCTACTGCCCTCATAAACACCCTGCTTCTATCAGCCATGAACTCTACTGCCCTCATAAACACCGTGCTTCTATCAGCCATGAACTCTACTGCCCTTATAAACACTGTGCTTCTATCAGCCATGAACTCTACTGCCCTTATAAACACCCTGCTTCTATCAGCCATGAACTCTACTGCCCTTATAAACACCCTGCTTCTATCAGCCATGAACTCTACTGCCCTTATAAACACTCTGCTTCTATCAGCCATGAACTCTACTGCCCTTATAAACACCCTGCTTCTATCAGCCATGAACTCTACTGCCCTTATAAACACCCTGCTTCTATCAGCCATGAACTCTACTGCCCTTATAAACACTCTGCTTCTATCAGCCAGGAACTCTACTGCCCTTATAAACACTCTGCTTCTATCAGCCAGGAACTCTACTGCCCTTACCTTGCTTGAAGAATAGCCAAGCACCAAGCTAACAACTTTAAACAGTAAGGATTTCTAGGACTACTGACGTATTAGCCTATATACCCCATTACAACATTGAAGGCATTTCCTCATTGCTGTACAAAGAGTCAGATGCAATGAGTAGTAGTGGGCAACATGCCAGGTTTTTTAAAGTGGTTTAGTAGCAGCAACAGACTACAGAAGAACATGGAGGACAACAACAGCCCATTACAGAGTGAATCTGATGCCTTACACACTGAGCTCCTGACCACGTTTCGATCTCGGGAGGGAGGGATGTAATTTCAACATTAGAATAAAATGGTAGCCCGGGTCCCAGATCATTGTAGGGAGTTGGATATACAGCACTTCAACAGATATTTGACCAGGCTAACAAAATGGTCGCCCGGGTCCCAGATCATTGTAGAGAGTTGGATATACAGCACTTCAACAGATATTTGACCAGGCTAACAAAATGGTAGCCCGGGTCCCAGATCATTGTAGGGAGTTGGATATACAGCACTTCAACAGATATTTGACCAGGCTAACAAAATGGTCGCCCGGGTCCCAGATCATTGTAGAGAGTTGGATATACAGCACTTCAACAGATATTTGACCAGGCTAACAAAATGGTAGCCCGGGTCCCAGATCATTGTAGGGAGTTGGATATACAGCACTTCAACAGATATTTGACCAGGCTAACAAAATGGTCGCCCGGGTCCCAGATCATTGTAGGGAGTTGGATATACAGCACTTCAACAGATATTTGACCAGGCTAACAAAATGGTCGCCCGGGTCCCAGATCATTGTAGGGAGTTGGATATACAGCACTTCAACAGATATTTGACCAGGCTAACAAAATGGTCGCCCGGGTCCCAGATCATTGTAGGGAGTTGGATATACAGCACTTCAACAGATATTTGACCAGGCTAACAAAATGGTCGCACTACCAAAGATGGTAGATAAATAATGATATCCTCCTGATTCCTGCTTACAAGCTAAAAATTAAAGCAGGAAGGACCAGTGACTAGATCAATAATTTTAAAAAGTGGTCAGACGAAGCAGTCACTTTAATATCTCTACTTAGATGTACATATTACCTCGACTAACCGGTGCTCCCGCACATTGACTCTGTACTGGTACCCCCTGTATATAGCCTCCACATTGACTCTGTACTGGTACCCCCTGTATATAGCCTCCACATTGACTCTGTACTGGTACCCCCTGTATATAGCCTCCACATTGACTCTGTACTGGTACCCCCTGTATATAGCCTCCACATTGGCTCTGTACTGGTACCCCCTGTATATAGCCTCCACATTGACTCTGTACTGGTACCCCCTGTATAAAGCCTCCACATTGACTCTGTACTGGTACCCCTTGTATATAGCCTCCACATTGACTCTGTACTGGTACCCCCTGTATATAGCCTCCACATTGACTCTGTACTGGTACCCCCTGTATATAGCCTCCACAATGACTCTGTACTGGTACCCCCTGTATATAGCCTCCACATTGACTCTGTACTGGTACCCCCTGTATATAGCCTCCACACATTGACTCAGTACCGTAACACCCTGTATATAGCCTCCACATTGACTCTGTACCAGTACTCCCTGTATATAGCCTCCACACTGACTCTGTACCGGTACCCCCTGTATATAGCCTCCACATTGACTCTGTACTGGTACTCCCTGTATATAGCCTCCACATTGACTCTGTACCGTAACACCCTGTATATAGCCTCCACATTGACTCTGTACTGGTACCCCCTGTATATAGCCTCCACATTGACTCTGTACTGGTACCCCCTGTATAAAGCCTCCACATTGACTCTGTACTGGTACCCCCTGTATAAAGCCTCCACATTGACTCTGTACCGGTAACCCCTGTATATAGCCTCCACATTGACTCTGTACTGGTACCCCCTGTATATAGCCTCCACATTGACTCTGTACTGGTACTCCCTGTATATAGCCTCCACATTGACTCTGTATATAGTCTCACTATTGTCATTTTACTGATGCTCTTGAATTACTCTTGAATTACTTTTTACTTTTATTTCTTAATCTTACCCATATTTTTTTAACTGCATTGTTGGTTAAGGGCTTGTAAGTAAGCGTTTCACTTTAAGGTCTACACCTGTTGTATTCGGCGCATGTGACTAATAAAGTTTGATTTGAAATTAAGATAGTTCACTCAGGCCGTTTACCATAAAAATGAAATGGTCAGTTCCCGCCTACTTAACAGGCTGTGTCTCCCATAGGTACCAATGCAATAGCAGCTGAGTCTCGTCTTCTTAGTTCATTGACTTTCATTGAACCAGAAAGTGGAGTGTGAGCTTCCGTCTCTGGGACTACTACATGATAGCTGTGGAAATGTCCCACTCACTTCCTCTCTCTCCACCAATTACCAGCGGGACTTCCTAACCCAGCACACCTTAACTAGACCAGAGAGAGGAAGAGGCGAAGCAAGAGTATTTACTCCGCCCAAAATCTGTCCGTGTAAGATAAGCCCTTTTTATGTATGGAGGTCTATGACAGTGTTGAATTACGAGAACCTTATTTAAATCAAATAGAAGTTCCCGTAACGTTTACACTGCTGCAAATGTACTGATATAAGCAGATGTGGCAACATCTGACTTAGATGTATCTGTTGTTCACACGCGTATCTGCCCTCTCATTGGCTACAATGGTCCCACATGATCTCGAACTGCCTTCAATCGTTGAGGACATGCATTTCCATTGTTAAAAGTGATCACTCGGCTATCTTGTTAATAATAGTAATCTTTGACTAGACCTCGCCTGCACCCTAATCAGTGTGGCGATCTAGGAACTGGAAGTATGACAGTGTTTTGTTAGTTACTAGTTTATTGTCCTTTTTAAATTATTTTTATAATCCAAGGATGCGTTGACGTCTCTGTTAGCTTTAGCCATACCTTACCATCCTATCAAACCTGATGTACAGTATTTAACTGTTTTCTTTATGCCTCGTCTTAACACAGACCTCTTTCTGTTTATACCATAGTAAAACCATCCACGGCTGCCCTTACTTCATATCAACCCAAAGGAAGCCGCATCCCCAAAATGGCCGCCTGCCGTCATCACTGCTGCCCTTACTTCACATCAACCCAAAGGAAACCGCATCCCCAAAAGACTCCTGGTCATCATCACGGCAGCATATTTAGAATTCAAAAACATAAAATACCGTCAAATACCCAATAAAAAAATGAAATATATTGGGATATATTTGGGACATATCGCCCAGCCCTATCCCCGCGCTTCCCTTTATTCATATCAACCCAAAGGAAACCGCATCCCTAAAATGGCCGCCTGTCATTATCACCGCTGCCCTTACTTTCTATCAACCCAAAGGAAACCGCATCTTTAAAATGGCCGCCTGTCATTATCACCGCTGCCCTTACTTTCTATCAACCCAAAGGAAACCGCATCTTTAAAATGGCCGCCTGCCGTCATCACTGCTGCCCTTACTTCATATCAACCCAAAGGAAACCGCATCCCCAAAATGGCCGCCTGCCGTCATCACTGCTGCCCTTACTTCACGTCAACCCAAAGGAAACCGCATCCCTAAAATGGCCGCCTGTCATTATCACCGCTGCCCTTACTTTCTATCAACCCAAAGGAAACCGCATCCCCAAAATGGCCGCCTGTCATTATCACCGCTGCCCTTACTTTCTATCAACCCAAAGGAAACCGCATCTTTAAAATGGCCGCCTGCCGTCATCACCGCTGCCCTTACTTTCTATCAACCCAAAGGAAACCGCATCTTTAAAATGGCCGCCTGCCGTCATCACCTCTGCCCTTACTTCATATCAACCCAAAGGAAACCGCATCCCCAAAATGGCCGCCTGCCGTCATCACTGCTGCCCTTACTTCACATCAACCCAAAGGAAACCGCATCCCCAAAATGGCCACCTGCCGTCATCACCTCTGCCCTTACTTTCTATCAACCCAAAGGAAACCGCATCCCTAAAATGGCCGCCTGCCGTCATCACCGCTGCCCTTACTTTCTATCAACCCAAAGGAAACCGCATCTTTAAAATGGCCGCCTGCCGTCATCACTGCTGCCCTTACTTCATATCAACCCAAAGGAAACCGCATCCCCAAAATGGCCGCCTGCCGTCATCACCGCTGCCCTTACTTTCTATCAACCCAAAGGAAACCGCATCCCTAAAATGGCCGCCTGCCGTCATCACCGCTGCCCTTACTTCATATCAACCCAAAGGAAACCGCATCCCCAAAAGACTCCTGGTCACTCATATCAACCCAAAGGAAACCGCATCCCCAAAAGACTCCTGGTCGTCATCACGGCAGCATATTTAGAATTCAAAAACATAAAATACCGTCAAATACCCAATAAAAAAATGAAATATATTGGGATATATTTGGGACATATCGCCCAGCCCTATCCCCGCGCTTCCCTTAATTCATATCAACCCAAAGGAAACCGCATCCCCAAAATGGCCGCCTGTCATTATCACCGCTGCCCTTACTTTCTATCAACCCAAAGGAAACCGCATCTTCAAAATGGCCGCCTGCCGTCATCACCGCTGCCCTTACTTTCTATCAACCCAAAGGAAACCGCATCCCTAAAATGGCCGCCTGCCGTCATCACCACTGCCCTTACTTTCTATCAACCCAAAGGAAACCGCATCCCCAAAATGGCCGCCTGCCGTCATCACTGCTGCCCTTACTTCACATCAACCCAAAGGAAGCCGCATCCCCAAAATGGCCGCCTGCCGTCATCACCGCTGCCCTTACTTTCTATCAACCCAAAGGAAACCGCATCCCTAAAATGGCCGCCTGTCGTCATCACCGCTGCCCTTACTTTGTATCAACCTAAAGGAAAGTGATTACCAGGTGATTAGTGTACATTATGAGGCAGATCCATTAACCTTTGAGAAATTGAGTGTGGTTTCTGTGTGCTCTGTGCTTAGCCAAGCATAGCCTGTCTCTACCACCACAGGAAAGAGAGGGATAGAGAGAGGGGGAGGGCAACAGAGAGCGAGAGGTGGGGGGGCGAGAGAGAGAGCGAGGGGGGGCGAGAGAGAGAGCGAGAGAGTACGAGAGAGAGAGCGAGAGAGTACGAGAGAGAGAGAGAGAGAGTGTACGAGAAAGAGAGAGAGAGAGTGTACGAGAAAGAGAGAGAGAGAGTGTACGAGAAAGAGAGAGAGAAAGGTGGGAGGGGAGAGAGAAAACTGCAGTGTGTGTGACAAGAGAGAGCGGCTGAGGCTCCCATTAGGTAAGCACATTGAGCCGTCAGCCTGGAACATTTATCAACAGAGCCGCCCCAGCCCCGTCAGCAGCCGCCATCCTTCCCTCTCAGCCCCACTCTCACGTTCTCCCTTCCCTCCAAGCTCCTCTCTCTTTCACTCCATTTCGGGTCCCCCTTGCACTCTCTTCTCCAGCCCAAATTGTCAGCATCAGCAGTAGCTCAGCCCTTCTTCCCTCCCCGACCCAGCCTCAACACTGGGCCACTGCTATAACAGAGCAGCACTGAGGATGGGGAAAGAAATGGAGGACATTTGCGCTCTCTCTCCCTCTCTCTCTCTCTCTCTCTCGCAAAATGGTTTTATGTCAGTCTGGGCTGGGTCAGACTCACATCGTCAGGTTTATAGTCAGGGGAAAAGGAGAGAGGAAGCACATGGGGAAAGATTGCGCTAACTTGCAAGCACAACAACTTTGGGAGTACCGACCCCTAGAAATCTGTCGGCTGCCCTCAAGTGGCAAAAGTCGAAAACGCACATTCAGAGGAGAATAATTGTTCGGTCATTATTATTATTATTTTTTTTAAATGGTCATTATTAAGACAATAGAAGCATGACAAAGTGTGTAAATGATTACACAGTGCAGGAAATGAAGAAGTTGATTAAAATGCGGGAAGTGAATGCTGGAATTAAACAATTCGTGAAAATGAACAAATGCTGTTATGCCTTAAGGAAATAGAAGCCTGGCTCAAGAAGAAGATTGTCTCTAATAAGCATCTGTTGTGTTCAGTGACTTAAGCAAATAAATGCCCAGGCTATTCATTTGTTATGGTAATTAGGCTGTACGTGTGTGTGTGTGTGTGTGTGTGTGTGTGTGTGTGAGAGAGTGAGTCTCTTCACAGTCCACGCTCTTCCATAAGGTATATTTTTATCAGTTTTTGAACTCTGATTTTACTGCTTGCATGATTTACTTCAAATCAAATTGTATTTGTCACATGCGCCGAATACAACAGGTGTAGTAGACCTTACAGTGAAATGCCGAATACAACAGGTGTAGTAGAACTTACAGTGAAATGCTGAATACAATAGGTGTAGTAGACCTTACAGTGAAATGCCGAATACAACAGGTGTAGTAGACCTTACAGTGACATGCCGAATACAACAGGTGTAGTAGACCTTACAGTGAAATGCCGAATACAACAGGTGTAGTAGACCTTACAGTGAAATGCCGAATACAACAGGTGTAGTAGACCTTACAGTGACATGCCGAATACAACAGGTGTAGTAGACCTCACAGTGAAATGCTGAATACAACAGGTGTAGTTGACCTCACAGTGAAATGCTGAATACAACAGGTGTAGTAGACCTTACAGTGAAATGCTGAATACAACAGGTGTAGGTAAACCTTACAGTGAAATGCCAAATACAACAGGTGTAGTAGACCTTACAGTGAAATGCCGAATACAACAGGTGTAGTAGACCTTACAGTGACATGCCGAATACAACAGGTGTAGTAGACCTTACAGTGACATGCCGAATACAACAGGTGTAGTAGACCTTACAGTGAAATGCCGAATACAACAGGTGTAGTAGACCTTACAGTGAAATGCTGAATACAACAGGTGTAGTAGACCTTACAGTGAAATGCTGAATACAACAGGTGTAGTAGACCTTACAGTGAAATGCTGAATACAACAGGTGTAGTAGACCTTACAGTGAAATGCTGAATACAACAGGTGTAGACCTTACAGTGAAACGCTGAATACAACAGCTGTAGACCTTACAGTGAAATGCTGAATACAACAGCTGTAGACCTTACAGTGAAATGCTGAATACAACAGCTGTAAACCTCACAGTGAAATGCTGAATACAACACGTGTAGACCTTACAGTGAAATGCTGAATACAACAGGTGTAGACCTTACAGTGAAATGCTGAATACAACAGGTGTAGTAGACCTTACAGTGAAATGCTGAATACAACAGGTGTAGACCTTACAGTGAAATGCTGAATACAACAGCTGTAGACCTTACAGTGAAATGCTGAATACAACAGCTGTAGACCTTACAGTGAAATGCTGAATACAACAGCTGTAGACCTTACAGTGAAATGCTGAATACAACACGTGTAGTAGACCTTACAGTGAAATGCTGAATACAACAGGTGTAGTAGACCTTACAGTGAAATGCTGAATACAACAGGTGTAGTAGACCTTACAGTGAAATGCTGAATACAACAGGTGTAGTAGACCTTACAGTGAAATGCTGAATACAACAGGTGTAGTAGACCTTACAGTGAAATGCTGAATACAACAGGTGTAGTAGACCTTACAGTGAAATGCTGAATACAACAGGTGTAGACCTTACAGTGAAATGCTGAATACAACAGCTGTAGACCTTACAGTGAAATGCTGAATACAACAGCTGTAGACCTTACAGTGAAATGCTGAATACAACAGCTGTAGACCTTACAGTGAAATGCTGAATACAACAGCTGTAGACCTTACAGTGAAATGCTGAATACAACACGTGTAGTAGACCTTACAGTGAAATGCTGAATACAACAGGTGTAGTAGACCTCACAGTGAAATGCTGAATACAACAGGTGTAGTAGACCTTACAGTGAAATGCTGAATACAACAGCTGTAGACCTTACAGTGAAATGCTGAATACAACAGGTGTAGTAGACCTTACAGTGAAATGCTGAATACAACAGCTGTAGACCTTACAGTGAAATGCTGAATACAACACGTGTAGACCTTACAGTGAAATGCTGAATACAACAGGTGTAGACGTCCCAGTAACATGCTGAATACAACAGGTGTAGACGTCCCAGTAACATGCTGACTACAACAGGTGTAGACGTCCCAGTAACATGCTGAATACAACAGCTGTAGACGTCCCAGTAACATGCTGAATACAACAGCTGTAGACGTCCCAGTAACATGCTGAATACAACAGGTGTAGACGTCCCAGTAACATGCTGACTACAACAGGTGTAGACGTCCCAGTAACATGCTGACTACAACAGGTGTAGACGTCCCAGTAACATGCTGAATACAACAGCTGTAGACGTCCCAGTAACATGCTGAATACAACAGGTGTAGACGTCCCAGTAACATGCTGAATACAACAGGTGTAGACGTCCCAGTAACATGCTGACTACAACAGGTGTAGACGTCCCAGTAACATGCTGAATAGAACAGGTGTAGACGTCCCAGTAACATGCTGAATACAACAGGTGTAGACGTCCCAGTAACATGCTGAATACAACAGGTGTAGACGTCCCAGTAACATGCTGAATACAACAGCTGTAGACGTCCCAGTAACATGCTGAATACAACAGGTGTAGACGTCCCAGTAACATGCTGAATACAACAGGTGTAGACGTCCCAGTAACATGCTGAATACAACAGGTGTAGACGTCCCAGTAACATGCTGAATACAACAGGTGTAGACGTCCCAGTAACATGCTGAATACAACAGGTGTAGACGTCCCAGTAACATGCTGAATACAACAGGTGTAGACGTCCCAGTAACATGCTGAATACAACAGGTGTAGACGTCCCAGTAACATGCTGAATACAACAGGTGTAGACGTCCCAGTAACATGCTGACTACAACAGGTGTAGACGTCCCAGTAACATGCTGAATACAACAGCTGTAGACGTCCCAGTAACATGCTGAATACAACAGGTGTAGACGTCCCAGTAACATGCTGAATACAACAGGTGTAGACGTCCCAGTAACATGCTGAATACAACAGCTGTAGACGTCCCAGTAACATGCTGAATACAACAGCTGTAGACGTCCCAGTAACATGCTGAATACAACAGGTGTAGACGTCCCAGTAACATGCTGAATACAACAGGTGTAGACGTCCCAGTAACATGCTGAATACAACAGGTGTAGACGTCCCAGTAACATGCTGAATACAACAGGTGTAGACGTCCCAGTAACATGCTGAATACAACAGGTGTAGACGTCCCAGTAACATGCTGAATACAACAGGTGTAGACGTCCCAGTAACATGCTGAATACAACAGGTGTAGACGTCCCAGTAACATGCTGAATACAACAGGTGTAGACGTCCCAGTAACATGCTGAATACAACAGGTGTAGACGTCCCAGTAACATGCTGAATACAACAGGTGTAGACGCCCCAGTAACATGCTGAATACAACAGGTGTAGACGTCCCAGTAACATGCTGAATACAACAGGTGTAGACGTCCCAGTAACATGCTGAATACAACAGGTGTAGACGTCCCAGTAACATGCTGAATACAACAGGTGTAGACGTCCCAGTAACATGCTGAATACAACAGGTGTAGACGTCCCAGTAACATGCTGAATACAACAGGTGTAGACGTCCCAGTAACATGCTGAATACAACAGGTGTAGACGTCCCAGTAACATGCTGAATACAACAGGTGTAGACGTCCCAGTAACATGCTGAATACAACAGGTGTAGACGTCCCAGTAACATGCTGAATACAACAGGTGTAGACGTCCCAGTAACATGCTGAATACAACAGGTGTAGACGTCCCAGTAACATGCTGACTACAACAGGTGTAGACGTCCCCAGTAACATGCTGAATACAACAGGTGTAGACGTCCCAGTAACATGCTGAATACAACAGGTGTAGACGTCCCAGTAACATGCTGAATACAACAGGTGTAGACGTCCCAGTAACATGCTGAATACAACAGGTGTAGACGTCCCAGTAACATGCTGAATACAACAGCTGTAGACGTCCCAGTAACATGCTGAATACAACAGCTGTAGACGTCCCAGTAACATGCTGAATACAACAGGTGTAGACGTCCCAGTAACATGCTGAATACAACAGCTGTAGACGTCCCAGTAACATGCTGAATACAACAGGTGTAGACGTCCCAGTAACATGCTGAATACAACAGGTGTAGACGTCCCAGTAACATGCTGAATACAACAGGTGTAGACGTCCCAGTAACATGCTGAATACAACAGGTGTAGACGTCCCAGTAACATGCTGAATACAACAGGTGTAGACGTCCCAGTAACATGCTGACTTATGAACATAATCAGCAGTACAGATTTTAAAAATACAGATAACAATGAGAAATAAAAGTAACTAAAGAGCAGCAGTAAAATAACAACAGGGGGGCTTTATACAGGGGGTACCAGTAGAGAGTCAATGTGGAGGCTATATACAGGGGGTACCGGTACAGAGTCAATGTGGAGGCTATATACAGGGGGTAGGCGTACAGAGTCAATGTGGAGGCTATATACAGGGGGGTGTAGAGAGTCAATGTGGAGGCTATATACAGGGGGTACCGGTACAGAGTCAATGTGGAGGCTATATGCTGAATACAACAGGTGTAGAGTCAATGTGGAGGCTATATACAGGGGTACCAGTACAGAGTCAATGTGGAGGCTTTATACAGGGGTGCTGAATACAGAGTCAATGTGGAGGCTTTATACAGGGGGTACCAGTACAGAGTCAATGTGGAGGCTATATACAGGTGGTACCGGTACAGAGTCAATGTGGAGTAATACAGGGGGAACCGCTGTACAGAGTCAATGAGGAGGCTATATACAGGGGTACCAGTACAGAGTCAATGTGGAGGCTTTATACAGGGGGTCCCAGTAACATCAATGTGGAGGCTATATACAGGGGTACCGGTACACAGAGTCAATGTGGAGGCTATATACAGGGGTACCGGTACAGAGTCAATGTGGAGGCTATATACAGGGGGTACCCCAGTACAGAGTCAATGTGGAGGCTATATACAGGGGTACCGCCCCAGTAACAGAGTCAATGTGGAGGCTATATACAGGGGGCGTCCCAGTACAGAGTCAATGTGGAGGCTATATAAGGGGGGTACCGTACAGAGTCAATGTGGAGGCTATATACAGGGGGTACTGGTACAGAGTCAATGTGGAGGCTATATACAGGGGGTACCGGTACAGAGTCAATGTGGAGGCTATATACAGGGGGTACCTGTACAGAGTCAATGTGGAGGCTATATACAGGGTACAGTACAGAGTCAATGTGGAGGCTATATACAGGGGTACCTGTACAGAGTCAATGTGGAGGCTATATACAGGGGTACTGGTACAGAGTCAATATGGAGGCTATATACAGGGGGTACTGGTACAGAGTCAATGTGGAGGCTATATACAGGGGGGGTACTGATACAGAGTCAATATGGAGGCTATATACAGGGGGTACTGGTACAGAGTCAATATGGAGGCTATATACAGGGGTACCAGTACAGAGTCAATGTGGAGGCTATATACAGGGGTACCAGTACAGAGTCAATGTGGAGGCTTTATACAGGGGGTACCAGTACAGAGTCAATGTGGAGGCTATATACAGGGGTACCAGTACAGAGTCAATGTGGAGGCTATATACAGGGGTACCAGTACAGAGTCAATGTGGAGGCTATATACAGGGGGTACCAGTACAGAGTCAATGTGGAGGCTATATACAGGGGGTACCAGTACAGAGTCAATGTGGAGGCTTTATACAGGGGGCACCGGTACAGAGTCAATGTGGAGGCTATATACAGGGGTACCAGTACAGAGTCAATGTGGAGGCTATATACAGGGGGTACCGGTACAGAGTCAATGTGGAGGCTATATACAGGGGGTACCGGTACAGAGTCAATGTGGAGGCTATATACAGGGGTACCGGTACAGAGTCAATGTGGAGGCTATATACAGGGGGGTACCGGTACAGAGTCAATGTGGAGGCTATATACAGGGGGTACCGGTACAGAGTCAATGTGGAGGCTATATACAGGGGTACCAGTACAGAGTCAATGTGGAGGCTATATACAGGGGGTACCAGTACAGAGTCAATGTGGAGGCTTTATACAGGGGGTACCGGTACAGAGTCAATGTGGAGGCTATATACAGGGGGTACCAGTACAGAGTCAATGTGGAGGCTATATACAGGGGTACCGGGGTACACAGAGTCAATGTGGAGGCTATATACAGGGGGTACCAGTACAGAGTCAATGTGGAGGCTATATACAGGGGGTACCAGTACAGAGTCAATGTGGAGGCTATATACAGGAGTACCGGTACAGAGTCAATATGGAGGTTATATACAGGGGGTACCGTACAGAGTCAATGTGGAGGCTATATACAGGGGGTACTGGTACAGAGTCAATATGGAGGTTATATACAGGGGGTACCGGTACAGAGTCAATGTGGAGGCTATATACAGGGGGTACCGGTACAGAGTCAATGTGGAGGCTATATACAGGGGGTACCGGTACAGAGTCAATGTGGAGGCTATATACAAGGGGTACCGGTACAGAGTCAATGTGGAGGCTATATACAGGGGGTACTGGTACAGAGTCAATGTGGAGGCTATATACAGGGGGTACCGGTACAGAGTCAATGTGGAGGCTATATACAGGGGGTACCGGTACAGAGTCAATGAGGAGGCTATATACAGGGGGTACCGGTACAGAGTCAATGTGGAGGCTATATACAGGGGGTACCGGTACAGAGTCAATGTGGAGGCTATATACAGGGGGTACCGGTACAGAGTCAATGTGGAGGCTTTATACAGGGGGTACCGGTACAGAGTCAATGTGGAGGCTATATACAGGGGGTACCGGTACAGAGTCAATGTGGAGGCTATATACAGGGTGTTACGGTACAGAGTCAATGTGGAGGCTATATACAGGGTGTTACGGTACAGAGTCAATGTGGAGGCTATATACAGGGTGTTACGGTACAGAGTCAATGTGGAGGCTATATACAGGGAGTACTGGTACAGAGTCAATGTGGAGGCTATATACAGGGGGTACCGGTACAGAGTCAATGTGGAGGCTATATACAGGGGGTACCGGTACAGAGTCAATGTGGAGGCTATATACAGGGGATACCGGTACAGAGTCAATGTGGAGGCTATATACAGGGGGGTACCGGTACAGAGTCAATGTGGAGGCTATATACAGGGGGTACCGGTACAGAGTCAATGAGGAGGCTATATACAGGGGGTACCGGTACAGAGTCAATGTGGAGGCTATATACAGGGGGTACCGGTACAGAGTCAATGTGGAGGCTATATACAGGGTGTTACGGTACAGAGTCAATGTGGAGGCTATATACAGGGGGTACCGGTACAGAGTCAATGTGGAAGCTATATACAGGGGGTACCGGTACAGAGTCAATGTGGAGGCTATATACAGGGGGTACCGGTACAGAGTCAATGTGGAGGCTATATACAGGGGGTACCGGTACAGAGTCAATGTGGAAGCTATATACAGGGGGTACCGGTACAGAGTCAATGTGGAGGCTATATACAGGGGGTACCGGTACAGAGTCAATGTGGAGGCTTTATACAGGGGGTACCGGTAGAGTCAATGTGGAGGCTATATAAAGGGTATTACGGTACAGAGTCAATGTGGAGGCTATATACAGGGGGTACCGGTACAGAGTCAATGTGGAGGCTATATACAGGGGGTACCGGTACAGAGTCAATGTGGAGGCTATACACAGGGGGTACCGGTACAGAGTCAATGTGGAGGCTATATACAGGGTATTACGGTA
Source organism: Oncorhynchus nerka (assembly GCF_034236695.1). Lineage (NCBI taxonomy): Eukaryota > Metazoa > Chordata > Actinopteri > Salmoniformes > Salmonidae > Oncorhynchus > Oncorhynchus nerka. The sequence continues at coordinate 89,342,328 of NC_088402.1, read as the reverse complement.
CAGAGTCAATGTGGAGGCTATATACAGGGTATTACGGTACAGAGTCAATGTGGAGGCTATATACAGGGGGTACTGGTACAGAGTCAATGTGGAGGCTATATACAGGGTATTACGGTACAGAGTCAATGTGGAGGCTATATACATGGTATTACGGTACAGAGTCAATGTGGAGGCTATATACAGGGTGTTACGGTACAGAGTCAATGTGTGTCCATGTAGGTAGAGTTTTTTAAGTGAATAGTAGGGTTGCAAAGGGCTGGAAACGTTCCATGGGAAGTTAAGCCCGGGAATGTTGCATGAATTCATCAAAAAGTTAGCTTATAACAGTGAACCTTTTGGTTGAACTATCCCCAATTCAATGGAATTGCAACCCTCTACATGCACAGTGCATTTTTCCATCACATGCACAGTGCATTTTTCCATCACATGCACAGTGCATTTTTCCATCACATGCACAGTGCATTTTTCCATCACATGCACAGTGCATTTTTCCATCACATGCACAGTGCATTTTTCCATCACATGTGCAGTGCATTCTTCCATCACATGTGCAGTGCATACTCAAGATCTTGCACACTACTGAGATGCTATTGAGCCCACACTACTACACTGTCTGAGCCAACGACTACGTGGTTTCTGGTAAGTTTTGATTACTGGGTGGGGTGAATATATTTTATATGACAAACATGATTTTTTGTTAACTGGTAAATAGTAGCCTACAGCAAAGTGTGTTTACATGATTTCTAACTTGTTAACAAATTTCTGCTAGTTTGTTTTTGCTACCATGTGGGTTTTAGCTGGCTTGAGCCTGCTAACTGAGGAGTGTTAATTCACCTGTTTCCATACATGTTTCATTTTAAAACATTTACCTTACAAAGGAGTTGTTTAATCTAACTGCTTAACTATTTATCTGTACATGGAATTTTACTTTTTTTTTTTTTTTTTTACAAATGTTTTCTAATCTTTACAGGAGAATGGCAAGGGCACTATCTGATGTGTGGAGACATTTCACTGCAGCTAATGTAGAAGGAAAAAAATCTTTACAGGAGAATGGCACGGGCACTATCTGATGTGTGGAGACATTTCACTGCAGCTAATGTAGAAGGAAAAACTGTGTACATTTGCAAATACTGTGCTAAATCATATGTGGAGAATGCCACAAAGATGCAGAATAATCTGGCCAAGTGCATAAAGTTCCCTCAGCGCTCACAACAAGCAACCTCTGACAAATGTCCCTCTACTTATATTCGAAGTGAAAATGATGAATCAGACACCTTATCGATAGCAACAGCTCAAGGTCCTCCTGGAATCAGAAGTTTTTTTTAAACTCAATGGAGGAACGTAGTCAGAGAAATGCTGATGAATGTCTTGCTTAGGCTGTGTATGCAACTGGTTCCCCTCTGATGCTCACAGGCAATGTGTATTGGAAGAGATTTCTGAATGTTCTTCCCCCAGCATACACCCCTCCAACCAGACATGCTTTATCTACTCATTTGCTGGATGCAGAGTTCAGAGTTCAAGTGAAGGTCAAGCAAATCATAGAGAAAGCAGACTGTGTTGCAATCATCTCTGATGGGTGGTCGAATGTTCTTGGGCAAGGAATAATTAACTACATCATCTCCACACCTCAACCTGTATTCTACAAGAGCACAGATACAAGGTACAACAGACACACCGGTCTCTACATTGCAGATGAGCTGAAGGCAGTCATAAATGACCTTGGATCACAGAGGGTATTTGCACTGGTGACAATGCTGCGAACATGAAGGCTGCTTGGTCTAAAGTGGAGGAGCCCTAACCTCAGATCACACCCATTGGCTGTGCTGCTCATGCATTGAATCTGCTCCTCAAGGACATCATGGCACTGAAAACAATGGATACAATCTACAAGAGAGCCAAGGAAATGGTTAGGTATGTGAAGGGTCATCAAGTTATAGCAACAATCTACCTCACCAAGCAAAGTGAGAAGAATAAGAGCACCACATTGAAGCTGCCCAGCAACACCCGTTGGGGTGGTGTCGTCATCATGTTTGACAGTCTCCTGGAGGGGAAGGAGTCGCACCAAGTAATGGCCTTGTCACTTCTCACAACCGTCTGCCATCAAGAGGATCCTCCTGGATGATGTATTTTGGGAGAGAGTGATAAGCAGCCTGAAACTCCTGAAACCTATAGCAGTAGCCATTGCACGGATTGAGGGAGACAATGCCATCCTGTCTGATGTTCAGACTCTACTTGCAGATATAAGAGAAGAAATCCGTACTGCCCTGCCCACTTCACTGTTGCTCCAAGCAGAGGAAACTGCAGTTCTGAAATACATCAGAAAGCGTGAAGACTTCTGCCTGAAACCCATATACAGAGCAGAGTACATGTTGGACCCCAAGTATGCTGGCAAGAGCATCCTGTCTGGTGCAGAGATCAACAAGGCCTATGGTGTCATCACTACCGTGTCTCACCACCTCGGCCTGGATGAGGGCAAGGTTCTTGGCAGTCTGGCGAAGTACACTTCCAAGCAAGGGCTTTGGGATGGAGATGCAATTAGGCAGTCGTGCCAACATATCCCATCAGCCACCTGGTGGAAGGGACTTTGTGGATCTGAGGCTATTTCCCCTGTTGCCTCCATCATCCTCCAAATCCCACCAACATCAGCTGCCTCAGGGTGCAACTGGTCCTTGTTTGGGAACACACGCACACACCAGGCTGACCAATACAAGGCTTGAAACATTGGTGGCCATCCGGGAAAATTTGAGGCTTTTTGAGCCAAACAAAGCCATCCTCAACAAGGTTGGAAAGTGACAGTGAAGATGAGGCCTCAGAGTCTGATGTTCAAGAGGTGGACATTGAGGAGGTCCAGGGAGAAGACATGGAAGCCTGAGAGGAAGACAACCAAAGCTTTAGTTTCTAGACTATCATTTTACAGATGTATGTTGAAAATGTTTTTGGGAGATGCGATGGATCATTGGGAATCATTCAATATTCCCTTTTGTTGTTCAGTGAAATCATCCCATGTGAAGAGTCAATTCGTAACTAAATTGTTTTTTTGTTTTTTTTCTATTGGAAGGATTTAATCTTTTGTAATTATGTCTACCCATGATAAAGTAAAAGGTTTATGTTTCTGTCTCCATATATGGAAAATATATCCAATGCAAAAAACATCAACATTTTTCAGGGCAGCATACCACCCTAACAGCAGCATACCGCCCTAACAGCAGCATACCGCCCTGTCAGCAGCATACCGCCCTAACAGCAGCATACCGCCCTGTCAGCAGCATACCGCCCTGTCAGCAGCATACCACCCTAACAGCAGCATACCACCCTGCCAGCAGCATACCACCCTGCCAGCAGCATACCACCCTGCCAGCAGCATACCACCCTAACAGCAGCATACCACCCTGCCAGCAGCATACCACCCTGCCAGCAGCATACCACCCTAACAGCAGCATACCACCCTAACAGCAGCATACCACCCTAACAGCAGCATACCACCCTGCCAGCAGCATACCACCCTAACAGCAGCATACCACCCTGCCAGCAGCATACCACCCTGCCAGCAGCATACCACCCTAACAGCAGCATACCACCCTAACAGCAGCATACCACCCTGACAGCAGCATACCACCCTGACAGCAGCATACCACCCTGACAGCAGCATACCACCCTGACAGCAGCATACCACCCTAACAGCAGCATACCACCCTAACAGCAGCATACCACCCTAACAGCAGCATACCACCCTAACAGCAGCATACCACCCTAACAGCAGCATACCACCCTAACAGCAGCATACCACCCTAACAGCAGCATACCACCCTAACAGCAGCATACCACCCTGCATCCCATGGCTGGCTTGCCTCTAAAGCTAAGCAGGGTTGTTCCTGTTTGGTGCCTGGATGGGAGATCAGATGCTGATGGAAGTGGTGTTGGAGGGCTAGTAAAATATCCCAATTGCCCCTTGGGAGTGAATGGGGACATTGCCCTGTGTTGGGTGCTGTCTTTCAGATGGGATGTTAAACGGGTGTCCTGACTCTCTGTGGTCACTAAAGATCCCATGGTACTTATCGTAAGGGTAGGGGTGTTTAACCCCTGGTGTTCTGGCTAAATTCCCAATCTGACCCTCATACCATCACAGTCACCTAATCATCCCCAGCTTCATCCCCCTCCACTCCTGTTACTATTCCTCAGGTCGTTGGTGTAAAATGAGAATGTGTTCTCAGTCAACTTACCTTGTAACATAAGGGTTAAATAATTAATAATAACATCATTCTTCCAAAACTTTACTCAGTGTTGGTAGGCTGATTTGGTTGGCTGTTTAAGCCAGTAAAAAGGGGGCTTTACTATTCTTAGGTAGAGTGACTTTTACTTCCCTCCAGGCCTGAGGGGGGCACACTTTCTAGTAGGCTTGGGTTGAAGAGCTGGCCAATAGGAGTGGCAATATCACCCCCTCTCTACCTATCACCCCCTCTACATCACCCCCCTCTACATCACCCCCCTCTACATCACCCCCCTCTACACCACCCCCCTCTACATCACCCCTCTACATCCCCATCCATCCAAGTTGTCAGACCCCGGTGGCTTGTCATTGTTGATAGAAAAAAAAAAAATGTTTGACCTCTTCCACACTCAACTTTAAGGAATTCAAAATTACAATGCTTTTGTCATAATTTGGTCAGTAATACATGAATGTGTGTAGGTTCAGAATGTATCGTTGGCACGGCATAAATGTATCAATCTTGCCAATGAACAAAGTATTAAAAGTAGTTGGGTTTTGTGATGAATGAGCAATCTTGATTCAATGGACGATGTAGCCGAGTTTGAATGATGAAGCCGCGTTTGAGGATACAGAGAAGATGTAATGACCCCTCTCCATCTTGTGTCTGTAGAGAAGAGGACAGCCTCGAGGACAGTATGACTCAATGACTGACCTCTCTACCCCATACCCAGGAAGAGACCGGCTGACCTCTCTACCCCATACCCAGGAAGAGACCGGCTGACCTCTCTACCCCATACCCAGGAAGAGACCGGCTGACCTCTCTACCCCATACCCAGGAAGAGACCGGCTGACCTCTCTACCCCATACCCAGGAAGAGACCGGCTGACCTCTCTACCCCATACCCAGGAAGAGACCGACTGACCTCTCTACCCCATACCCAGGAAGAGACCGGCTGACCTCTCTACCCCATACCCAGGAAGAGACCGGCTGACCTCTCTACCCCATACCCAGGAAGAGACCGGCTGACCTCTCTACCCCATACCCAGGAAGAGACCGACTGACCTCTCTACCCCATACCCAGGAAGAGACCGGCTGACCTCTCTACCCCATACCCAGGAAGAGACCGGCTGACCTCTCTACCCCATACCCAGGAAGAGACCGGCTGACCTCTCTACCCCATACCCAGGAAGAGACCGCCTGACCTCTCTACCCCATACCCAGGAAGAGACCGCCTGACCTCTCTACCCCATACCCAGGAAGAGACCGCTGACCTCTCTACCCCATACCCAGGAAGAGACCGACTGACCTCTCTACCCCATACCCAGGAAGAGACCGGCTGACCTCTCTACCCCATACCCAGGAAGAGACCGGCTGACCTCTCTACCCCATACCCAGGAAGAGACCGGCTGACCTCTCTACCCCATACCCAGGAAGAGACCGGCTGACCTCTCTACCCCATACCCAGGAAGAGACCGGCTGACCTCTCTACCCCATACCCAGGAAGAGACCGCCTGACCTCTCTACCCCATACCCAGGAAGAGACCGCCTGACCTCTCTACCCCATACCCAGGAAGAGACCGACTGACCTCTCTACCCCATACCCAGGAAGAGACCGCCTGACCTCTCTACCCCATACCCAGGAAGAGACCGACTGACCTCTCTACCCCATACCCAGGACGAGACCGACTGACCTCTCTACCCCATACCCAGGAAGAGACCGACTGACCTCTCTACCCCATACCCAGGAAGAGACTGACTGACCTCTCTACCCCATACCCAGGAAGAGACCGACCCCCAAGCCATCAGACTGCTGAAAAGCTTCTACCCCCCAGCCATCAGACTGCTGAACAGCTTCTACCCCCAAGCCATCAGACTGCTGAACAGCTTCTACCCCCAAGCCATCAGACTGCTGAACAGCTTCTACCCCCAAGCCATCAGACTGCTGAACAGCTTTTATCCCCAAGCCATCAGACTGCTGAACAGCTTCTACCCCCAAGCCATCAGACTGCTGAACAGCTTTATCCCCAAGCCATCAGACTGCTGAACAGCTTCTACCCCCAAGCCATCAGACTGCTGAACAGCTTCTACCCCAAGCCATCAGACTGCTGAACAGCTTTTATCCCCAAGCCATCAGACTGCTGAACAGCTTCTACCCCCAAGCCATCAGACTGCTGAACAGCTTTTATCCCCAAGCCATCAGACTGCTGAACAGCTTCTACCCCCAAGCCATCAGACTGCTGAACAGCTTCTACCCCCAAGCCATCAGACTGCTGAACAGCTTTTATCCCCAAGCCATCAGACTGCTGAACAGCTTCTACCCCCAAGCCATCAGACTGCTGAACAGCTTTTATCCCCAAGCCATCAGACTGCTGAACAGCTTCTACCCCCAAGCCATAGTATTTTGGACTTTGTTGCTCCGCTAAGCGGTTTCTATTCTTGAGTGAAATACAGGAATTCGTCAAACACTAATGATCCCACAGCAGGTTGAGAAACTAGCCTACGTTCCATCCATCTTTCCTCACCAGCGGTACAGAAAATACAAGCTAGAGAAACTCAACAGCAGCATGACCCCATACCAGGCTTCATGTGAGAGTATTATTGTCCACTCTGCTAGTCTACAGAGAAGACTGATTGGCAGCGTCTTCACGTGCACGTCCACATCTCTCTCCTCCCCCTCTCTTCTCTGTCCGTCTCCCCTCTCTCCTCCCCATCTCTTCTCTGCCCGTCCCAATCTCTCTCCTCCCCCTCTCTTCTTCTCTGTCCGTCTCCCCTCTCACCTCCCCATCTCTTCTCTCTCCGTCTCCTCTCTCCTCCCCATCTCTTCTCTCTCCGTCTCCTCTCTCCTCCCCCTCCCCGTCTCTTCTCTGTCCGTCTCCCCTCTCTCCTCCCCCTCCCCATTTCTTCTCTGTCCGTCTCCTCTCTCCTCCCCATCTCTTCTCTGTCCGTCTCCCCTCTCTCCTCCCCATCTCTTCTCTGTCCGTCTCCTCTCTCTCCTCCCCATCTCTTCTCTGTCCGTCTCCTCTCTCCTCCCCATCTCTTCTCTGTCCGTCTCCTCTCTCTCCTCCCCATATCTTCTTCTCTGTCCGTCTCCTCCCCATCTCTTCTCTGTCCGTCTCCTCTCTCTCCTCTGTCCGTCTCCTCTCTCCTCCCCATCTCTTCTCTGTCCGTCTCCTCTCTCCTCCCCATCTCTTCTTCTCTGTCCGTCTCCTCTCTCTCCTCTCTCCTCCCCATCTCTTCTTCTCTGTCAGTCTCCTCTCTCTCCTCCCCATCTCTTCTTCTCTGTCCGTCTCCTCTCTCTCCTCCCCATCTCTTCTTCTCTGTCCGTCTCCTCTCTCTCCTCCCCATCTCTTCTTCTCTGTCCGTCTCCTCTCTCTCCTCCCCATCTCTTCTTCTCTGTCCGTCTCCTCTCTCTCCTCCCCATCTCTTCTTCTCTGTCCGTCTCCTCTCTCTCCTCCCCATCTCTTCTTCTCTGTCCGTCTCCTCTCTCTCCTCCCCATCTCTTCTTCTCTGTCCGTCTCCTCTCTCTCCTCCCCATCTCTTCTTCTCTGTCAGTCTCCTCTCTCCTCCCCATCTCTTCTTCTCTGTCCGTCTCTCCTCCCCCTCCCCATCTCTTCTCTGTCCGTCTCCCCTCTCTCCTCACCATCTCTTCTCTGTCCGTCTCCCCTCTCTCCTCCCCATCTCTTCTCTGTCCGTCTCCTCTCTCTCCTCCCCATCTCTTCTCTGTCCGTCTCCCCTCTCTCCTCCCCATCTCTTCTCTGTCCGTCTCCTCTCTCCTCCCCATCTCTTCTCTGTCAGTCTCCCCTCTCTCCTCCCCATCTCTTCTCTGTCCGTCTCCTCTCTCTCCTCCCCATCTCTTCTCTGTCCGTCTCCTCTCTCCTCCCCATCTCTTCTCTGTCCGTCTCCTCTCTCTCCTCCCCATATCTTCTTCTCTGTCCGTCTCTCCCCCCATCTCTTCTCTGTCCGTCTCTCTCTCTCTCCTCTGTCCGTCTCCTCTCTCCTCCCCATCTCTTCTCTGTCCGTCTCCTCTCTCTCCCCATCTCTTCTTCTCTGTCCGTCTCCTCTCCTCCCCATCTCCTTCTCTCCTCCCCATCTCTTCTTCTCTGTCAGTCTCCTCTCTCTCCTCCCCATCTCTTCTTCTCTGTCCGTCTCCTCTCTCTCCTCCCCATCTCTTCTTCTCTGTCCGTCTCCTCTCTCTCCTCCCCATCTCTTCTTCTCTGTCCGTCTCCTCTCTCTCCTCCCCATCTCTTCTTCTCTGTCCGTCTCCTCTCTCTCCTCCCCATCTCTTCTTCTCTGTCCGTCTCCTCATCTCTCCTCCCCATCTCTTCTTCTCTGTCTGTCTCCTCTCTCTCCTCCCCCATCTCTTCTTCTCTGTCCGTCTCCTCTCTCTCCTCCCCATCTCTTCTTCTCTGTCCGTCTCCTCTCTCTCCTCCCCATCTCTTCTTCTCTGTCAGTCTCCTCTCTCCTCCCCATCTCTTCTTCTCTGTCCGTCTCTCCCTCCCCCCCCCATCTCTTCTCTGTCCGTCTCCCCTCTCTCCCCATCACCATCTCTTCTCTGTCCGTCTCTCCCTCCTCTCTCTCTCCCCCATCTCTTCTTCTCTGTCCGTCTCCTCTCTCTCCTCCCCATCTCTTTCTCTGTCCGTCTCCCCTCTCTCCTCCCCATCTCTTCTCTCTGTCCGTCTCCCTCTCTCCTCCCCATCTCTTCTCTGTCCGTCTCCCTCTCTCCTCCCCATCTCTTCTCTGTCCGTCTCCTCCCCATCTCTTCTCTGTCCGTCTCCCTCTCTCCTCCCCATCTCTTCTTCTCTGTCAGTCTCCCCCATCTCTCTCCTCCCCATCTCTTCTTCTCTGTCAGTCTCCTCTCTCTCCTCCCCATCTCTTCTTCTCTGTCAGTCTCCTCTCTCTCCTCCCCATCTCTTCTTCTCTGTCCTCTTCTCTGTCTCCCTCTCTCTCTCCTCCCCTCTCCATCTCTTCTCTGTCTTCTCTGTCCGTCTCCTCTCTCTCCTCCCCATCTCTTCTTCTCTGTCCGTCTCCTCTCTCTCTCCCCCATCTCTTCTTCTCTGTCCGTCTCCTCTCTCTCCTCCCCATCTCTTCTTCTCTGTCCGTCTCCATCTCTCTCCTCCCCATCTCTTCTTCTCTGTCCGTCTCTCCTCTCTCCTCCCCATCTCTTCTTCTCTGTCCGTCTCCTCCCCATCTCTTCTCTGTCCGTCTCCTCTCTCTCCTCCCCATCTCTTCTCTGTCCGTCTCCCCTCTCCCTCCCCATCTCTTCTCTGTCCGTCTCCTCCCATCTCTTCTCTGTCCGTCTCCCATCTCTCCCTCCCCTCTCCCCATCTCTTCTCTGTCCGTCTCCCCTCCCCATCTCTTCTCTGTCCGTCTCCCCTCCCCATCTCTTCTCTGTCCGTCTCCCCTCTCCATCTCTTCTCTGTCCGTCTCCCCTCTCCATCTCTTCTCTGTCCGTCTCCCCTCTCCATCTCTTCTCTGTCCGTCTCCCCTCTCCATCTCTTCTCTGTCCGTCTCCCCTCTCCATCTCTTCTCTGTCCGTCTCCCCTCTCCATCTCTTCTCTGTCCGTCTCCCCTCTCTCCTCCCCGTCTCTTCTCTGTCCGTCTCCCCTCTCTCCTCCCCGTCTCCTCTCTTTGTCCTCCCTCTTGATCTCTCCCTCTTCTCTTCCCCCGTCAGCTGACAGTGAGAGTGATGCCACTGTAAATAGAGAGGCTGTCTGGGCTCTGTGCTCCATCTCCCCCCTCTCTCTCCTCCCCTCTCCTCCTATGTCAGCAGACAGTGAGAGTGATGCCACTGTAAATACAGAGGCTGTTGTGCATCCCAAATGGCACCATGGTCCCTATGTATTTCACTACTTTTGACTAGGGCTAATAGAGCACTATGTAGGGAATAGGGTGCCATTTGGGACAACACCAAACTCTGGGCCCACTCCACTATGCTGTGTTTTATATGCCTGGCGTGACAGCTTTTGATGCTGTCCAGAATCAAACATGCAGGAAAGCCTGTATTCCCTTTAATAAACTGCCAGACGGGTGGGGGGGGGGGGGAGAGAGAGACAGAGAGAGACAGAGAGAGACAGAGAGAGAGACAGAGAGAGACAGAGAGAGAGAGAGACAGAGAGAGACAGAGAGAGACAGAGAGAGAGAGAGAGAGAGAGAGAGAGACAGACAGAGAGCAGAGGTATTAGAGAGAGAGAGGTATTAGAGAGAGAGGTATTAGAGAGAGAGAGGTATTAGAGAGAGAGGTATTAGAGAGCAGACAGAGTATTAGAGAGAGAGGTATTAGAGAGAGAGGTATTAGAGAGCGAGGTATTAGAGAGCGAGGTATTAGAGAGCGAGGTATTAGAGAGCGAGGTATTAGAGAGCGAGGTATTAGAGAGCGAGGTATTAGAGCGAGGTATTAGCGAGGTATTAGAGAGCGAGGTATTAGAGAGCGAGGTATTAGAGAGCGAGGTATTAGAGAGCGAGGTATTAGAGAGCGAGGTATTAGAGAGCGAGGTATTAGAGAGCGAGGTATTAGAGAGCGAGGTATTAGAGAGCGAGGTATTAGAGAGCGAGGTATTAGAGAGCGAGGTATTAGAGAGCGAGGTATTAGAGAGCGAGGTATTAGAGAGCGAGGTATTAGAGAGCGAGGTATTAGAGAGCGAGGTATTAGAGAGCGAGGTATAGAGAGAGAGGTATAGAGAGAGAGGTATAGAGAGAGAGGTATTGACGTAACAAAATGTGGAAAAGTCAAGGGGTCTGAATACTTTGCTTAGGCACTGTGTGAGTGAGTGAGTGAGTGAGTGAGTGAGTGAGTGAGTGGAAACCGTGACCTCTCTCTGGCCAAAACAACAGCCTACTACAGCTGTGACAGCCTACAACCCTCTGAGAAGACGACCCCAGCTGACAGGTCCTGTGTGTGTGTGTGTGTGTGTGTGTGTGTGTGTGTGTGTTGCTGCTAACTGGATCGTCTACTATTGACAGCTGTGTGAGATCAGAACAAAGCAGCTCCCCCATGCTCCACACACACACACCACATCTTCCTCACTCCACCGTGCTGCAGGGGTGGGGGGGGCAACAAGGGCAGGCCCCCTGAGGATTCTGTTGCTATGCACACTGTCACATGACATGAGTCACAGGGCCAGGTGAAGACCAGAGGACCAGACTAAATACTGTTTTTAGAAGAGAACCAGCGTACTAAACACAATACTACAGTAATGTATTGTAAGAAGAGACAAGAGGACCAGACTAAATATTAGTGATATACAAATATACAAATACAATTGTGAGAACCGTCATTTCGGCACCAAAGTATCGTGATAATACTGTATCTTATCATGTGGTCCGTGGCAATTCCCTGCCCTACTAAATAATATAAGAGGAGACATGAGGGACTAAGCTACATACTGCTATTAGAGGTCCAGGCTACTAAATAATATATTATAAGAGGAGACATGAGGGACTAAGCTACATACTGCTATTAGAAGTCCAGGCTACTAAATAATATATTATAAGAGGAGACATGAGGACTAAGCTACATACTGCTATTAGAAGTCCAGGCTACTAAATAATATATTATAAGAGGAGACATGAGGACTAAGCTACATACTGCTATTAGAAGTCCAGGCTACTAAATAATATATTATAAGAGGAGACATGAGGACTAAGCTACATACTGCTATTAGAAGACATCAGTCCAGGCTACTAAATAATATATTATAAGAGGAGACATGAGGACTAAGCTACATACTGCTATTAGAGGTCCAGGCTACTAAATAATATATTATAAGAGGAGACATGAGGGACTAAGCTACATACTGCTATTAGAAGTCCAGGCTACTGAATAATATATTATAAGAGGAGACATGAGGACTAAGCTACATACTGCTATTAGAAGTCCAGGCTACTAAATAATATATTATAAGAGGAGACATGAGGGACTAAGCTACATACTGCTATTAGAAGTCCAGGCTACTAAATAATATATTATAAGAGGAGACATGAGGGACTAAGCTACATACTGCTATTAGAAGTCCAGGCTACTAAATAATATATTATAATAGGAGACATGAGGGACTAAGCTACATACTGCTATTAGAAGTCCAGGCTACTAAATAATATATTATAAGAGGAGACATGAGGACTAAGCTACATACTGCTA
>NC_088402.1:89232484-89322484 GCF_034236695.1 Oncorhynchus nerka | reverse complement strand
GTCTCGTTTCAGACGTCACATTAGTCCGGTCATATCCTGTCTTGTTTCAGACATCACATTAGTCTGGTCATATCCTGTCTTGTTTCAGACGTCACAGTCAGGTCATATCCTGTCTTGTTTCAGACGTCACAGTCAGGTCATATCCTGTCTTGTTTCAGACGTCACAGTCAGGTCATATCCTGTCTTGTTTCAGACGTCACAGTCAGGTCATATCCTGTCTCGTTTCAGACGTCACAGTCAGGTCATATCCTGTCTCGTTTCAGACGTCACAGTCAGGTCATATCCTGTCTTTATCCACCACTGGCTTTATTTCTCTTCCTACTGAGTAACAGCGTGTGTGTGTGTATGTGCTTGTGCGCTTGTGCGTGTGTATGTGCGTGTGTATGTGCATGCGTGTGTGCGTGTGTATGTGCGTGCGTGTGTATGTGTGTGTGTATGTGCGTGCGTGCGTATGTGTGTGTGTATGTGCGTGCGTGCGTGTGTGCGTGTGTGCGTATGTGTGTGCGTGTGTGTGTGTGTGTGCGTATGTGTGTGCGTATGTGTGTGCGTGTGTGCGTGCGTGCGTGCGTGCGTGCGTGCGTGCGTGCGTGTGTGCGTGCGTATGTGTGTGTGTGTGCGTGTGTGTGTGTGCATGCGCGGCTGAGCTGCCGGAGCAGAATGTGCTGGTTTGAAGCACATTAATATTAACTGCAGCAGAGCACCACTAAGAAGCAGTAGCCATCCAGAGTGATGATGAAACTAAGATGCCCTGGCTGTCTGTCTCAGTCTGGGATGGTGTGTTTGGTGCAGGCTTCCACTTCCTGTGTTATCATAACCTGTTTCTCTACTTAACGCAGTAGAAACCATCAGGATGCGTGACGTGGAACGATTAGGATACCGTTTCATCTTAACAATGTTTATATTTAACGTGTGTGTGTGTGTGTGTGTGTGTGTGTGTGTGGTGTGTGTGTGGTGTGTGTGTGTGTAGAATTACAAATGTGATGAATTATTGACGGCACTAGGAAAATAAAAAAAACTCTGAAAATTCAATTGTTTTCTACTGCTCTTGGCTAGCCATTATGTTCTCAAACTGAATCCAATATTTATCTCTCTCTGTTGAACAAATGTGAGCTTCTAAAAGATGTAAACAGTCTGGTGTCGGAGAGGATAAATGTACCGGTGACTCTCGCTAGTGTACAAATAAATCAGCGGTTTGGACGCCAACTCCTACACTAAAGTCTATGTCACTCAGAGAGGACAGAGAGACACACACACACACACACACACCTGTGGTTGAATAACAGACGAGGCAGCCAGCGAGCTGCAGGCGTCAACACATGACAAGCTCTCTCCCTCTTTCTCACCTCCCTCCTTTCTTCACTCTTTTTTTTGATCATCTCTATTGAAACGACATGACAGGGGATTTAGCAGGGCACTTTTTCCCTGCTTGGTGTGTGTGTGTGTGTGTGTGTGTGTTACGTGGTCGGTACTCCTTGGGTGGATTTCCCTCCAGATCCATCAATGCGCCATTACCAAGTCAAATCAGGAGGCGCTGCAGAGAGCTGGTGAAACGCGCACACACACACACAAATCCTAGAGGAGTCTCTCAAATAGCCTCGATCTATTCTACTAACATCTCCAGATGACAGAGAGTAGATGGGAGGTGAAGAGAGAGGGGAAACACAGGTTGAAGAAACGTTAGCGAGTGCTTCAGATACAGAGTATCTCACTGCAGGCATCTTAACGCCCACTGGCAGGTCCTTCAGCGCGATATGGAGAAGAATGGAAAGACACAAGCCTCATCCCTATTAGCCATGTCTCAGCCATGCTGTGGCTCAATAGTTTGCTTAGATTCGTTAGGCTAATTTGTTCTTAACTGACTTTCCTAGTTAAATAAAAGGTTAAATAAAAAAGGTTAAATAAAATTTAAATAATGGTGTAAATGGGTGAGAGAGACACTATATATACACAAAAGTACGTGGACATTTGTAATTAGTGGATTCGGCTATTTCAGCCACACCTGCTGCTGACAGGTGTATAAAATCGAGCACAAAGCTATACAATCTCCATTGACAAACATTGACAGTAGAATGGCCTTACTGAAGAGCTCAGTGACTTTCAACGTGGCGCCGTCATAGGATACCACCTTTCCAACAAGTCAGTTCCTCAAATTTCTGCCCTGCTAGAGCTGCCCTGGTCAACTATAAGTGCTGTTATTGTGAAGTGGAAATGTCTAGGAGCAACAACGGCTCAGCCGGGAAGTGGTAGGCCACACAAGCTAACAGAACGGGACCCAGCAGCTTATAAAACCTGCCTGTCCTCGGTTGTACTCACTACCGAGTTCCAAACTGACTCTGGAGCAGTGGAAACACATTCTCTGGGGTGATGCTTTACCATCTGGTAGTCCGACGGACGAATCTGGGTGTTTGGCGGATGCCAGGAGAACGCTACCTGCCCAAAATGCATAGTGCCAACTGTAAAGTTTGGTGGAGGAGGAATAATTGTCTGGAGCTGTTTTTCATGGTTCGGGCTTGGCCTCTTTGTTCCAGTGAAGGGAAATCTTAACACTACAGCATACAATGACATTCTAGACGATTCTGTGCTTCCAACTGTGTGGCAACAGTTTGGGGAAGGCCCTTTCCTGTTTCAGCATGACCATGCCCCCGTGCACAAAGAGAGGTCCATACAGAAACGGTTTGACGAGATCGTTGTGGAAGAACTAGACTGGCCTGCACAGAGCCCTGACCTCAACCACATCGAACACGTTTGTGATAAATTCACCCAACATCAGTACCATTGTAGCTGGGGCTTTTAACAAAGCTAATCTGAAAACAAGACTCCCTAAATTTTATCAGCATATCGATTGCGCAACCAGGGGTGGTAAAACCTTGGATCATTGTTACTCTAACTCTAACTTCCGCGACGCATATAAGGCCCTGCCCCGCCCCCCTTTCGGAAAAGCTGACCACGACTCCATTTTGTTGATCCCTGCCTACAGGCAGAAACTTAAACAAGAGGCTCCCACGCTGAGGTCTGTCCAACGCTGGTAAGACCAAGTTGACTCCACACTCCAAGACTGCTTCCATCACGTGGACTGGGACATGTTTCGTATTGCGTCAGATACAAATATTGACGAATACGCTGATTCGGTGTGCGAGTTCATTAGAACGTGCGTTGAAGATGTCGTTCCCATAGCAACGATAAAAACATTCCCTAACCAGAAACCGTGGATTGATGGCAGCATTTGTTAGAAACTGAAAGCGCGAACCACTGCTTTTAATCAGGGCAAGGTGTCTGGCAACATGACCGAATACAAAAGGGTGCAGCTATTCCCTCCGCAAGGCTATTAAACAAGCTAAGCGTCAGTACAGAGACAAAGTAGAATCTCAATTCAACGGCTCAGACACAAGAGGCATGTGGCAGGGTCTACAGTCAATCACGGACTACAAGAAGAAACCCAGCCCAGTCACGGACCAGGATGTCTTGCTCCCAGGCAGACTAAATAACTTTTTTGCCCGCTTTGAGGACAATACAGTGCCACTGACACGGCCTGCAACGAAAACATGCGGTCTCTCCTTCACTGCAGCCGAGGTGAGTAAGACATTTAAACGTGTTAACCCTCACAAGGCTGCAGGCCCAGACGGCATACCCAGCCGCGCCCTCAGAGCATGCGCAGACCAGCTGGCCGGTGTGTTTACGGACATATTCAATCAATCCCTATACCAGTCTGCTGTTCCCACATGCTTCAAGAGGGCCACCATTGTTCCTGTTCCCAAGAAAGCTAAGGTAACTGAGCTAAACGACTACCGCCCGTAGCACTCACTTCCGTCATCATGAAGTGCTTTGAGAGACTAGTCAAGGACCATATCACCTCCACCCTACCTGACACCCTAGACCCACTCCAATTTGCTTACCGCCCAAATAGGTCCACAGACGATGCAATCTCAACCACACTGCACACTGCCCTAACCCATCTGGACAAGAGGAATACCTATGTGAGAATGCTGTTCATCGACTACAGCTCGGCATTCAACACCATAGTACCCTCCAAGCTCGTCATCAAGCTCGAGACCCTGGGTCTCGACCCCGCCCTGTGCAACTGGGTACTGGACTTCCTGACGGGCCGCCCCCAGGTGGTGAGGGTAGGCAACAACATCTCCTCCCCGCTGATCCTCAACACTGGGGCCCCACAAGGGTGCGTTCTGAGCCCTCTCCTGTACTCCCTGTTCACCCACGACTGCGTGGCCACGCACGCCTCAACTCAATCATCAAGTTTGCGGACAACACAACAGTGGTAGGCTTGATTACCAACAACGACGAGACGGCCTACAGGGAGGAGGTGAGGGCCCTCGGAGTGTGGTGTCAGGAAAATAACCTCACACTCAACGTCAACAAAACTAAGGAGATGATTGTGGACTTCAGGAAACAGCAGAGGGAACACCCCCTATCCACATCGATGGAACAGTAGTGGAGAGGGTAGCAAGTTTTAAGTTCCTCGGCATACACATCACAGACAAACTGAATTGGTCCACTCACACTGACAGCGTCGTGAAGAAGGCGCAGCAGCGCCTCTTCAACCTCAGGAGGCTGAAGAAATTCGGCTTGTCACCAAAAGCACTCACAAACTTCTACAGATGCACAATCGAGAGCATCCTGGCGGGCTGTATCACCGCCTGGTACGGCAACTGCTCCGCCCTCAACCGTAAGGCTCTCCAGAGGGTAGTGAGGTCTGCACAACGCATCACCGGGGGCAAACTACCTGCCCTCCAGGACACCTACACCACCCGATGTTACAGGAAGGCCATAAAGATCATCAAGGACAATCAACCACCCGAACCACTGCCTGTTCACCCCGCTATCATCCAGAAGGCGAGGTCAGTACAGGTGCATCAAAGCTGGGACCGAGAGACTGAAAAACAGCTTCTATCTCAAGGCCATCAGACTGTTAAACAGCCACCACTAACATTGAGTGGCTGCTGCCAACACACTGTCATTGACACTGACCCAACTCCAGCCACTTTAATAATGGGAATTGATGGGAAATGATGTAAATATATCACTAGCCACTTTAAACAATGCTACCTTATATAATTTTACTTACCCTACATTATTCATCTCATATGCATACGTATATACTGTACTCTACATCAGCGACTGCATCCTTATGTAATACATGTATCACTAGCCACTTTAACTATGCCACTTTGTTACTTTGTCTACATACTCATCTCATATGTATATACTGTACTCGATACCATCTACTGTATGCTGCTCTGTACCATCACTCATTCATATATCCTTATGTACATATTCTTTATCCCCTTACACTGTGTATAAGACAGTAGTTTTAGAATTGTTAGTTAGATTACTTGTTGGTTATCACTGCATTGTCGGAACTAGAAGCACAAGCATTTCGCTACACTCGCATTAACATCTGCTAACCATGTGTATGTGACAAATTAAATTTGATTTGATTTGACCTCACTAATGTTATTGTGGCTGAGTGGAAGCAAGTCCATGCAGCAATGTTCCATCATCTAGTGGAAAGCCTTCCCAGAAGAGTGGAGGCTGTTATAGCAGCAATGTACCATCATCTAGTGGAAAGCCTTCCCAGAAGAGTGGAGGCTGTTATAGCAGCAATGTTCCATCATCTAGTGGAAAGCCTTCCCAGAAGAGTGGAGGCTGTTATAGCAGCAAAGGGAGGGGGGACCAACTCCATATTAATGCCCGTGATTTTGGAATGAGATGTTCGACGAGCCGGTGTCCACATACTTTTGGTCATGTAGTGTATCTACTAAAGTCATGTTCGGTAGGCAAGCTATTTCTCTGCCAGTAATTGGCTCTGCCTTGACAGTTAGTAAAATATACATTTTCATAAACTGCCATTAATAGTATTGATAGTATGCATCACCATATCACTCCTTTATATGGGTGAGAAGACCAGAAAGACATCCACAATAGTGATGTATATGACTGCTACTCCTTTAGGTATATCTCAACTCCTCCACCG
This sequence comes from Oncorhynchus nerka, assembly GCF_034236695.1. Taxonomy (NCBI): domain Eukaryota; kingdom Metazoa; phylum Chordata; class Actinopteri; order Salmoniformes; family Salmonidae; genus Oncorhynchus; species Oncorhynchus nerka. The sequence goes on along the minus strand of NC_088402.1, from coordinate 89,316,495 downwards.
GTACTAGACCTATAGTAGGCCTATTGTCCAATCAAATCCATACACATATTTAGCAGATGTTATTGTCGGTGTAGCGAAATGCTTGTGTTCCTAGCTCCAACAGTGCAGTAATATCTAACTAAATGCTTGTGTTCCTAGCTCCAACAGTGCAGTAATATCTAACTAAATGCTTGTGTTCTTAGCTCCAACAGTGCAATAATATCTAACTAAATGCTTGTGTTCCTAGCTCCAACAGTGCAATAATATCTAACTAAATGCTTGTGTTCTTAGCTCCAACAGTGCAATAATATCTAACTAAATGCTTGTGTTCCTAGCTCCAACAGTGCAATAATATCTAACTAAATGCTTGTGTTCTTAGCTCCAACAGTGCAATAATATCTAACTAAATGCTTGTGTTCCTAGCTCCAACAGTGCAATAATATCTAACTAAATGCTTGTGTTCTTAGCTCCAACAGTGCAATAATATCTAACTAAATGCTTGTGTTCTTAGCTCCAACAGTGCAATAATATCTAACTAAATGCTTGTGTTCCTAGCTCCAACAGTGCAGTAATATCTAACTAAATGCTTGTGTTCTTAGCTCCAACAGTGCAATAATATCTAACTAAATGCTTGTGTTCCTAGCTCCAACAGTGCAGTAATATCTAACTAAATGCTTGTGTTCCTAGCTCCAACAGTGCAGTAATATCTAACTAAATGCTTGTGTTCTTAGCTCCAACAGTGCAATAATATCTAACTAAATGCTTGTGTTCTTAGCTCCAACAGTGCAGTAATATCTAACTAAATGCTTGTGTTCCTAGCTCCAACAGTGCAGTAATATCTAACTAAATGCTTGTGTTCTTAGCTCCAACAGTGCAATAATATCTAACTAAATGCTTGTGTTCCTAGCTCCAACAGTGCAATAATATCTAACTAAATGCTTGTGTTCTTAGCTCCAACAGTGCAATAATATCTAACTAAATGCTTGTGTTCCTAGCTCCAACAGTGCAATAATATCTAACTAAATGCTTGTGTTCTTAGCTCCAACAGTGCAATAATATCTAACTAAATGCTTGTGTTCCTAGCTCCAACAGTGCAATAATATCTAACTAAATGCTTGTGTTCTTAGCTCCAACAGTGCAATAATATCTAACTAAATGCTTGTGTTCTTAGCTCCAACAGTGCAATAATATCTAACTAAATGCTTGTGTTCCTAGCTCCAACAGTGCAATAATATCTAACTAAATGCTTGTGTTCTTAGCTCCAACAGTGCAATAATATCTAACTAAATGCTTGTGTTCTTAGCTCCAACAGTGCAATAATATCTAACTAAATGCTTGTGTTCCTAGCTCCAACAGTGCAGTAATATCTAACTAAATGCTTGTGTTCCTAGCTCCAACAGTGCAATAATATCTAACTAAATGCTTGTGTTCTTAGCTCCAACAGTGCAATAATATCTAACTAAATGCTTGTGTTCCTAGCTCCAACAGTGCAATAATATCTAACTAAATGCTTGTGTTCTTAGCTCCAACAGTGCAGTAATATCTAACTAAATGCTTGTGTTCCTAGCTCCAACAGTGCAGTAATATCTAACTAAATGCTTGTGTTCTTAGCTCCAACAGTGCAATAATATCTAACTAAATGCTTGTGTTCTTAGCTCCAACAGTGCAGTAATATCTAACTAAATGCTTGTGTTCTTAGCTCCAACAGTGCAGTAATATCTAACTAAATGCTTGTGTTCTTAGCTCCAACAGTGCAATAATATCTAACTAAATGCTTGTGTTCTTAGCTCCAACAGTGCAATAATATCTAACTAAATGCTTGTGTTCTTAGCTCCAACAGTGCAGTAATATCTAACAATACACACTAATCTAAAAGTAAAATAATGGAATTAAGAAATATGTAAACATTGGATTGAGCGATGTCGGAATGGTATTATATCTCACAGAGTGCTTTTTGGGTAATATAAAAAGACACCGATGAGTGATTCCATATGAAACGCAGACAGAAAAAGACCATTAGGGGGATTGTCACAACATTTCATCCATAGAATGGTCCTTTGGAGGAAGGACTGGTTGACATTTTGTATCTAAAAGTGTAATTGAGAATGAATGAATCAAAGCTGTGGCATATTTATGAGATTTTGGCCTCACCCAGGTCTCCATTAAGACTTGGTAGGAGCAACAAACAATTGGTGTTATTTGGAGGTTAGCGTCTGCTCTCATATGAGTAGTATTTTCATTTCAAAACATTTTTATTTCATGACTATTGAAAAATATAAAACATGAATATAGAAAATAAATATTTATTACATGGCACATTTTTCAATATATTGTTTAACATAATATACTGTACGGGCATATCAAAGCTCCAGAGTGTGATTAGAGTTTGTCAGCATTACCAATAAAGTGAATATAAAAATGTATTCAAAATGGTCGCCCTGTGCTCGTGATTTGCAGGATTTGCAATGATGCAAGTAAAAGGAGGGCTGTGATTGGTTACATTGCCTACTGTTCCAATGTCTCTGTATAAAATGGACACTAGCAGAGAGCTCACTCGATCTTTGATATGCCTGTATGGTATTTTTTTTATACAAATGTGTAATTGTTGTCACCACTCCTTCCTCCAAAGGACCAGGGCCTAAAACTAATTGATTTGTCTACCAGCCACTGTCGCAGGTAGATATTTTTTATAATCTACCGGCCAACTCAAAAAAATGTTTTACCAGCAAAAATAAATATATTTTTGCATTAATTACATAAATAAATACAAATCTGATGATCATACTTAGTAATGTTTCTAAAACAAGGAATGTATTACTTGGTATATTGCTCAATATCAGAGTCTTTTAACCAAAATATCACAGATGAGACAAAATGTCAGCTGCCCCTTTAAGGTTACTGTGGTAACGAATCTGACTAGTAGAGGCCGAGGATGTTTCTCTTCACTAGCAGCGGAAGGAAACTCAAACATTCTAAAAACTTGAGAACCAAAAAAATTTAAATATCCAAGAAATCCAAGGATAAAGACTCACGTTAGTATTCTTCTATGCCTGTGCTCAATGCTTCTTAAAACAAATCTTTTCAGCTTTCACTCACTCGCCCAAACCAGGCTGTGTTGATGCACAAGCTGGGATATAAAGTTAAGAAACAAAACAGCAGAAATACAGGTACTGCAGCATTTATTTAAGCAATAAGGCTCAAGGGGGTGTGGCATATGGCCAATGTACCACGGCTAAGGGCTGTTCTTAATTACAACCCAACGCGGAGTGCCTGGACACAACCCTTAGCCATGGTATATTGGCCATATACCACAAACCCCCAAGGTGCCTTATTGCTGTTATAAACTGGTTACCAACTTAATTAGAGCAGTAAAAATACATGTTTTGTCATACATGTGGTATTTGGTCTGATATACCACAGCTGTCAACCAATCAGCATTCAGGGCTGGAACCACAGTTTATAATTAGCTTTATACCACAACTCACATGTGTGTCCATAAACATTTGACAAAATTACATTTTAGACCCTGCAAAGGACCATTTGAAATTTCATGAAAATCATCCGTCTTTTTGTCCTGGTTTCATATCAAATTTGTCAGATCATAGTCTTTAAAAAAAAAAATTTTTTAATTATTGTACCCCTTTTTCTCCCCAATTTCGTGGTATCCAATTTTTTAGTAAGCTACTATCTTGTCTCATCGCTACAACTCCCGTACGGGCTCGGGAGAGACGAAGGTTGAAAGTCATGCGTCCTCCGAGCTTCTTTACACAGTGCGCATCCAACCCGGAAGCCAGCCGCACCAATGTGTCGGAGGAAACACCGTGCACCTGGCCACCTTGGTTAGCGCACACTGCGCCCAGCCCGCCACAGGAGTCGCTGGTGCGCGATGAGACAAGGATATCCCTACCGGCCAAGCCCTCCCTAACCCGGAAGACACTGGGCCAATCGTGCGTCGCCCCACGGACCTCCCGGTCGCGGCCAGTTACGACAGAGCCTGGGCGCGAACCCAGGGTCTCTGGTGGCACAGCTGGCGTCTTTTTGTCCTGGTTTCATATAAAATTTCTCAGATCACCGTCTTTTTTGGTTCCTGGTTTCATGTCAAATCTCTCAGATAGTAATGGATCTTACTGCGACTGTTTAAAATGACGAGCAGGGAGTTTCTCATCTCATCTGGTCTCTTGGGCCCCCTCTGACTGTTCACACATTATTATTTCTCATTTCATGTGTCACACACAATTAAAATGCCTGTCGTTTCCTACTGCACAAAGACCCCCCCCCCCCCGTCCTGTCCTCTCTCCCTCCCTGCTGACAGTCTCTCATCCTCCCTCAGTCTCTCCTCACAGGGGAAGGTCAAACACACACACAAACTCTTTCATCGTGTTAATCTCTGAGACAGCAGAAACTACAAGATGGACAAGCTTTTGAAATGTAACCCAGCACCAGACAGCTAGGGTGGAGACAAAGACAACCAGGGCATAAAATGAACAGTCAAATGCGAGTACGATTCGTTTGATAGTATCGTACAAAAGAAAAATCGGGAGTCCTATATCCCACCTGGTGCTGCATCCCTACCTGGCAGGTGAGCTGTGTGGAAGTTAAAGGAATACTTCAGGATTTAGGCAACTCTGCTTCCTCGGAGTCAGAAACTTGTGGATACCATTGTTATGTCTCTGCGTCCAGTATAAAAGGAAGTACGAGGTAGTTACGGGTGCCAATGCTAACTAACAGTGTAATGACTGGAAATCTACACTATAGATGCAGCCATTGCGCTAACATTAGCAACCTTCTTCAAACTACACGCAGAGGCAAAAATGGTATCCATGAGTTTATCATCTGTTTCTGGGGTAGTAGATAAAGAGCCTCATTGCCAAAATCCCCAAGTATCCCTTTAATAGGCTGGACAATAGAACGAGTCAAAATTCACCCAAGGCTGAAAAACAGCAAAAGAACGTTGGCTAAGTTGGAACACTAGCGCGAGCCAATAGCTAATGATTGGAATGGAACGTTCGCAGAGCCTGTTACGCTTAGAAGTTACGCTTAGAAGTTACGCTTAGAATTCCATTTCACCTAAATGGCACCAAAACAAATGTATCCTTTATTTATACCACCCATCTGTTCGTCGCAAGAAACTTAAAAAAAAAAAAAAAAAACTAGTGTAGAAAGTAAACACCCGCACCTCGATGGTGTCAACTGTGCTTATGTCTGCATAGTGAGAAAGTAGAGGAAAAATTAAAACTTCGGACTATTTCTGGTCTAGTGACCGATGCCCAGACTTACATATTTACAAAAGAGGAGATTCTCTTGATTAAAATGGTGCCCGACTTGGAAAAAATTTAAATATACACAGTGAGATATTTGGCGAAATAGACCGGCCTCTCCACAGGAAAACATTGTGGGCAGCGCAGCACTCAAAGAGCAAAAAGTATATTGGGGCATTTGATGACAACCGAGGACGCTGTCCACACTTAAATAATTAGAAAGAGGAGATTCTCGTGATTAAAATATCTTCCGACTGGGCCTCCCGAGTGGCCGCAGTGGTCTAAGGCATGTGCCACTAGGGATTCTGGGTTCGAGCCCAGGCTCTGTCGCAGCCGGCCGCGACCGGGAGGCCCATGGGGCGGCGCACAATTGGATTGGCCCAGCGTCGTCCGGGTTAGGGAGGGTTTGGCCGGCAGGGATATCATTGTCTCATCGCGCACTAGCGACTCCTGTGGCTTGCCAGGCGCAGTGCACGCTAACTTTAACTACCAACAACTAACACGCTAATTTTAACTACCAGGCATTGTGACGTTGAACAATAAGCTGGGAATAGAACGTTCGGAAGGCGAGTTGGTGCCACGGTGCTCAATACAACTAATAGGAGCCGGCAGGGTGAAAAATGCACAAAAATAAGGCCTGTTTTTTCACGATTACTTCAAAATGACGGCAAGCAGCTGGGAAATATTATGAAAATGGGCTCCACGGCGGATGCAATGAACTAGAAGGAAAGCGTTGCTAAAAATGTAGCTTACCTTTAATAGGAGCTGATAGACCAACTTTCGTGCACCATGAGTCTAATTCACTCGAAAATCTGACAAGTGAGACTTTATCCTCGTGTTACTTGGCAATTTACATTGTTTTGTTCACAAGCTCGGTTGTTTTTCAACGTTAGTTTGAGTCTGTTGCTTTAACTGACAGCAAAGAAACTAGTGTTGCCAACTAATTCAGCGAGAATCGCTATTGGCTCCTCCACTGTTGCTACTCGCTGTGTGTTACCTATGCATAGTCACTACACCCCCACCTACATGTACAGATTACCTCAACTAGCCTGTACACTGCTGCTACTCGCTGTGTGTTACCTAGGCATAGTCACTACACCCCCACCGACATGTACACTGCTGCTACTCGCTGTGTGTTACCTATGCATAGTCACTACACCCCCACCTACATGTACAGATTACCTCAACTAGCCTGTACACTGCTGCTACAGGCTGTGTGTTACCTATGCATAGTCACTACACCCCCACCGACATGTACACTGCTGCTACTCGCTGTATGTTATCTATGCATAGTCACTACACCCCCACCTACATGTACAGATTACCTCAACTAGCCTGTACACTGCTGCTACTCGCTGTGTGTTACCTATGCATAGTCACTACACCCCCACCGACATGTACACTGCTGCTACTCGCTGTGTGTTACCTATGCATAGTCACTACACCCCCACCGACATGTACACTGCTGCTACTCGCTGTGTGTTACCTATGCATAGTCACTACACCCCCACCGACATGTACAGATTACCTCAACTAGCCTGTACCCCTGCACCCTGACTCAGTACTGGTACCCCCTGTATATAACCTCCACACTGACTCTGTACCGGTGCCCCCTGTATATAGCCTCCACACTGACTCGGTACCGGTGCCCCCTGTATATAGCCTCCACACTGACTCGGTACCGGTGCCCCCTCTATATAGCCTCCACACTGACTCAGTACCGTAACACCCTCTATATAGCCTCCACACTGACTCAGTACCGTAACACCCTGTATATAGCCTCCACACTGACTCAGTACTGGTGCCCTCTGTATATAACCTCCACACTGACTCGGTACTGGTGCCCCCTGTATATAACCTCCACACTGACTCAGTACCGTAACACCCTCTATATAGCCTCCACACTGACTCAGTACCGGTGCCCCCTGTATATAGCCTCCACACTGACTCAGTACCGTAACACCCTGTATATAGCCTCCACACTGACTCAGTACCGGTGTCCCCTGTATATAACCTCCACACTGACTCAGTACCGGTGCCCCCTGTATATAGCCTCCACACTGACTCGGTACCGGTGCCCCCTGTATATAGCCTCCACACTGACTCGGTACCGGTGCCCCCTCTATATAGCCTCCACACTGACTCAGTACCGTAACACCCTCTATATAGCCTCCACACTGACTCAGTACCGTAACACCCTGTATATAGCCTCCACACTGACTCAGTACTGGTGCCCTCTGTATATAACCTCCACACTGACTCGGTACTGGTGCCCCTGCCCTCCACACTGACTCAGTACCGTAACCCCTCTATATAGCCTCCACACTGACTCAGTACCGGTGCCCCCTGTATATAGCCCACTGACTCAGTACCGTAACACCCTGTATAGCCTCCACACTGACTCAGTACCGGTGCCCCCTGTATATAGCCTCCACACTGACTCAGTACCGGTGCCCCCTGTATATAGCCTCCACACTGACTCGGTACTGGTGCCCCCTGTATATAACCTCCACACTGACTCGGTACCGGTGCCCCTTGTATATAGCCTCCACCCTGACTCAGTACCGGTGCCCCCTGTATATAACCTCCACACTGACTCGGTAACGATGACCTTGTGCAATTCACGAAAAACTTGTGTTATGGCTTTACACCCCCTGCTATAATGTTGATAAACAGTTACTTATCTAACAGAACAGAGAGGGTGTTCTTTAATGGAAGCCTATCAAAAATAATCCAGTTAGAATCAGGAATTCCCCAGGGTAGCTGTTGAGGCCCCTTGCTTTTCGACATGCCACTGACTGAGTAAAGCCAGATTGTCTATGTATGCAGACGACTCAACACTATATGCAGTAGAAGCTAAGATGGGGAGAAGTCTGTCTATAATAAAGTGATGCTCTGCCTTCCTAACAGCACTATCAACAAGGCAAGTCCTACAGGCCCTAGTTTTGACGCACCTCGACTACTGTTTTGTCGTGTGGTCAGGTGCCACACAAAATGACTTTTTGCAAATGGCTCAGAACAGGGCAGCACGGCTGGCTCTTGGATGTACACAGAGAGCAAACATTAATAATATGCATGTCAATCTCTCCTGGCTGAAAGTAGAGGGATTGACTTCATCACTACTTGTATTTGTTAGAGGTATTGACATGTTGAATGCACCGAGCAGTCTGTCTAAACTACTGGCACACAGCTCAGACACCCATGCATACCCCACAAGACATGCCACAAGAGGTCTCTTCACAGTCCCCAAGTCCAGAACAGACTATGGGAGGCACAGAGTACTACATAGAGCCATGACTACATGGAACTCGATTCCACATCAAGGAACTAATGCAGTAGAATCAGATTTAAAAAACAGGTAAAAATACACCTTATGGAACAGTGGGGACTGTGAAGCAACACAAACATAGTCACAGACACATGCAATACACACACACACAAACAATAACATACGCACTATAGACACACAGACTTTAGACTGTAGATATGTGGTAGTGGTGGAGTAGGGGCCTGAGGGCACACAGTGCGTTGTGAAATCTGTAAATGTATTGTAATGTTTTTAATATTGTATAACTGTATTGTAATGTTTTTAATATTGTATAACTGCCTTAATTTTGCTGGACCCCAGGAAGAGTAGCTGCTGCTTTGGCAGGAACTAATGGGGATCCATAATAAAACCCAGGAAGAGTAGCTGCTGCTTTGGCAGCTAATGGGGATCCATAATAATCCCCAGGAAGAGTAGCTGCTGCTTTGGCAGCTAATGGTGATCCATAATAAACCCCAGGAAGAGTAGCTGCTGCTTTGGCAGGAACTAATGGGGATCCATAAGAAACCCCAGGAAGAGTAGCTGCTGCTTTGGCAGGAACTAATGGGGATCCATAATAAACTCCAGGAAGAGTAGCTGCTGCTTTGGCAGCTAGTGGGGATCCATAATAAACCCCAGGAAGAGTAGCTGCTGCTTTGGCAGCTAGTGGGGATCCATAATAAACCCCAGGAAGAGTAGCTGCTGCTAATGGGGATCCATAATAAACCCCAGGAAGAGTAGCTGCTGCTTTGGCATCAGCTAGTGGGGATCCATAATAAACCCCAGGAAGAGTAGCTGCTGCTTTGGCAGGAACTAATGGGGATCCATAATAAACCCCATGAAGAGTAGCTGCTGCTTTGGCAGCTAATGGGGATCCATAATAAACCCCAGGAAGAGTAGCTGCTGCTTTGGCAGGAACTAATGGGGATCCATAATAAACCCCATGAAGAGTAGCTGCTGCTTTGGCAGCTAATGGGGATCCATAATAAACCCCAGGAAGAGTAGCTGCTGCTTTGGCAGCAGCTAGTGGGGATCCATAATAAACCCCAGGAAGAGTAGCTGCTGCTTTGGCAGCTAGTGGGGATCCATAATAAACCCCAGGAAGAGTAGCTGCTGCTTTGGCAGCTAGTGGGGATCCATAATAAACCCCAGGAAGAGTAGCTGCTGCTTTGGCAGCAGCTAGTGGGGATCCATAATAAACCCCAGGAAGAGTAGCTGCTGCTTTGGCAGGAACTAATGGGGATCCATAATAAACCCCATGAAGAGTAGCTGCTGCTTTGGCAGCTGATGGGGATCCATAATAAACCCCAGGAAGAGTAGCTGCTGCTTTGGCAGGAACTAATGGGGATCCATAATAAACCCCATGAAGAGTAGCTGCTGCTTTGGCAGCTAATGGGGATCCATAATAAACCCCAGGAAGAGTAGCTGCTGCTTTGGCAGCAGCTAGTGGGGATCCATAATAAACTCCAGGAAGAGTAGCTGCTGCTTTGGCAGCTAGTGGGGATCCATAATAAACCCCAGGAAGAGTAGCTGCTGCTTTGGCAGCTAGTGGGGATCCATAATAAACCCCAGGAAGAGTAGCTGCTGCTAATGGGGATCCATAATAAACCCCAGGAAGAGTAGCTGCTGCTTTGGCAGCAGCTAGTGGGGATCCATAATAAACCCCAGGAAGAGTAGCTGCTGCTTTGGCAGGAACTAATGGGGATCCATAATAAACCCCATGAAGAGTAGCTGCTGCTTTGGCAGTTAATGGGGATCCATAATAAACCCCAGGAAGAGTAGCTGCTGCTTTGGCAGGAACTAATGGGGATCCATAATAAACCCCAGGAAGAGTAGCTGCTGCTTTGGCAGGAACTAACGGGGATCCATAATAAACCCCAGGAAGAGTAGCTGCTGCTTTGGCAGGAACTAATGGGGATCCATAATAAACCCCAGGAAGAGTAGCTGCTGCTTTGGCAGGAACTAATGGGGATCCTTAATAAACCCCAGGAAGAGTAGCTGCTGCTTTGGCAGGAACTAATGGGGATCCTTAATAAACCCCAGGAAGAGTAGCTGCTGCTTTGGCAGCTAATGGGGATCCATAATAAACCCCAGGAAGAGTAGCTGCTGCTTTGGCAGCTAATGGGGATCCATAATAAACTCCAGGAAGAGTAGCTGCTGCTTTGGCAGGAACTAATGGGGATCCATAATAAACCCCAGGAAGAGTAGCTGCTGCTTTGGCAGGAACTAATGGGGATCCATAATAAACCCCAGGAAGAGTAGCTGCTGCTTTGGCAGCTAGTGGGGATCCATAATAAACCCCAGGAAGAGTAGCTGCTGCTTTGGCAGGAACTAATGGGGATCCATAATAAACCCCAGGAAGAGTAGCTGCTGCTTTGGCAGGAACTAATGGGGATCCATAATAAACCCCAGGAAGAGTAGCTGCTGCTTTGGCAGGAACTAATGGGGATCCATAATAAATCTAAATAACTCTACGTTTAAATCCCAGGACAATTTAGCTGGAAACAGCCAGCCAGCTAAATTGCCATAAATATTTAATGCTTTTCGACCTGTCCCCAATTTGAATATCATCGGTTCAGAGTTTGTTTTGATATTTCAACCTGCGTGTCGTGATCGCGTTTGGTGTGGGGGGACAAAATCAATTAGCCCCCCACACGTGGACTCACGCACGCGTCCGGTTCGGGGATGGCGTTAGAGGAATGAATTGTCTTCCATTACAGCGTTGTGTTGCTAGGAGACAAGGCCAGCTCAGTGAGCTGCTGTGAGGGGAATAAACAGAGACGCCACTTCACCTTGCTACTCCAGTACTACTGCAAGTTCTGTTTGCTGAGAGGAGGAAGCACACACACACACACACACAGCAGGGTAATTACTTAGTTTGTGCTCTGACAGCTGACATGGTGAGAACCATGATGAGAATACACAGCACAGCCAGTGAGCCTGATGGATTACTAGTCAATGTTGTAAATCCACACACACACAAATCTGCCTTGGAAGGGTGATTTTCACAGTATTATACGTAAGAATATCCGTATTGGCCTTTATATTACATACAGAGTAGACTTATTTTACAGTTGAATACTACATAGCGCTTACATTCAATTTCCTCACTTAAATATAGCCCCTGTATGCCTCCAATCAGAATGATTCATCAAGCCATTAGTAGCCTCCACTTGTCCCCAGTGGAGAGAGTGCTGAGAGCTTCCTGGTCGTTGAAGTGGGACCATCTATAAATCAGACGGATCCACCCCTCATTCCATTCCGAACAGCATTTTGTACGTCTGCACTGATGGCAACGCATCAGGGTGAAAATGACGCCATCTGTCGGAAGACAATGCATTGTTGAAGGGGGGGGGGGGGGGGAATCCTATAATTGGTTCAGCAACTAGCCTATTTTCCAACATGGACGGTTATAAATAGTATTTTCCTGGACATCAAAAAAGGGGTTCCACAAGGCTCCATTTTAGGGCCTATTTTGTTCATCATTTTATAGAAAATAATATTTGCAAAGCAGAAGGCTTGGTAACTCCAGTTTCAGTCAGCAGTTCCTGAGTTGATTTTCTTTCTGGTTTGTTTGAGTGCCTCGGTCTCCACTCAAGACATTTCAGCTGGTTGGTTGTAGTAGAGGACAGACAGATCAGATGGTTGGTTGCAGTAGAGGACAGACAGATCAGCTGGTTGGTTGTAGTAGAGGACAGACAGATCAGCTGGTTGGTTGTAGTAGAGGACAGACAGATCAGCTGGTTGGTTGCAGTAGAGGACAGAGATCAGCTGGTTGGTTGTAGTAGAGGACAGACAGATCAGCTGATTGGTTGTAGTAGAGGACAGACAGATCAGCTGATTGGTTGAGGTAGAGGACAGACAGATCAGCTGATTGGTTGAGGTAGAGGACAGACAGATCAGCTGATTGGTTGAGGTAGAGGACAGACAGATCAGCTGATTGGTTGTAGTAGAGGACAGACAGATCAGCTGGTTGGTTGCAGTAGAGGACAGACAGATCAGCTGGTTGGTTGCAGTAGAGGACAGACAGATCAGCTGGTTGGTTACAGTAGACAGACAGATCAGCTGGTTGGTTGTAGTAGAGGACAGACAGATCAGCTGGTTGGTTGTAGTAGAGGACAGACAGATCAGCTGGTTGGTTGTAGTAGAGGACAGACAGATCAGCTGGTTGGTTGAGGTAGAGGACAGACAGATCAGCTGGTTGGTTGTAGTAGAGGACAGAGATCAGCTGGTTGGTTGTAAAGAGGACAGACAGATCATCTGGTTGGTTGAGGTAGAGGACAGACAGATCAGCTGGTTGGTTGTAGTAGAGGACAGAGATCAGCTGGTTGGTTGTAGTAGAGGACAGACAGATCAGCTGATTGGTTGCAGTAGAGGACAGACAGATCAGCTGATTGGTTGCAGTAGAGGACATAAACTACATGTTTACAGGCAGCCTAAATAGAAAGCCAGGTCAGGAGTCAGTCCGGTCACACACACAAGTGTCTCAAAGGTTTCAGTCATAGACGGGTAATTTATGGACACTGAAAATAGAACCACCACAAAAACACAACAATCTCTGTCTGTTTCTGTACGCGTGCACACACACACACACACACAAGCTGGATGAAACACTTTACATCAGCAATAGATAACCATCACAGAGCAGAGGCCATCTTCTACCTGCTCACCGATTGGCTTCAGTGTGCAGCACAGGACTCCCATTCCGAGACACATCCACCAGGCAAAAACAAGGGGGAGGAGGAGGAAGGGACAGAGCCGTGGGGAGGAGGAGGAAGGGACAGAGCCGTGGGGAGGAGGAGGAAGGGACAGAGCCGGGGGGAGGAGGAGGAAGGGACAGAGCCGGGGGAGGAGGAGGAAGGGACAGAGCCGTGTGGAGGAGGAGGAAGGGACAGAGCCGGGGGAGGAGGAGGAAGGGACAGAGCCGGGGGGAGGAGGAGGAAGGGACAGAGCCGGGGGGAGGAGGAGGAAGGGACAGAGCCGGGGGAAGAGGAGGAAGGGACAGAGCCGGGGGAAGAGGAGGAAGGGACAGAGCCGGGGGAGGAGGAGGAAGAGGAAGGGACAGAGCAGTGGGGAGGAGGAGGAAGGGACAGAGCCGTGGGGAGGAAGAGGAAGGGACAGAGCCGTGTGGAGGAGGAGGAAGGGACAGAGCCGGGGGAGGAGGAGGAAGGGACAGAGCCGGGGGAGGAGGAGGAGGAGGAGGAAGGGACAGAGCCGTGGGGAGGAGGAGGAAGGGACAGAGCCGTGTGGAGGAGGAGGAAGGGACAGAGCCGGAGGGAGGAGGAGGAAGGGACAGAGCCGTGGGGAGGAGGAGGAAGGGACAGAGCAGTGGGGAGGAGGAGGAGGAAGGGACAGAGCAGTGGGGAGGAGGAGGAGGAAGGGACAGAGCAGTGGGGAGGAGGAGGAGGAAGGGACAGAGCAGTGGGGAGGAGGAGGAAGGGACAGAGCCGTGGGGAGGAGGAGGAAGGGACAGAGCCGTGGGGAGGAGGAGGAAGGGACAGAGCCGTGGGGAGGAGGAGGAAGGGACAGAGCCGTGGGGAGGAGGAGGAAGGGACAGAGCCGTGGGGAGGAGGAGGAAGGGACAGAGCCGTGGGGAGGAGGAGGAAGGGACAGAGCCGTGGGGAGGAGGAGGAAGGGACAGAGCCGTGGGGAGGAGGAGGAAGGGACAGAGCCGTGGGGAGGAGGAGGAAAAGGCACCAGTATCAGCAGGCTAGCGTAGCTACAGTATCAGCAGGCTAGCGTAGCTACAGTATCAGCAGGCTAGCGTAGCTACAGTATCAGCAGGCTAGCGTAGCTACAGTATCAGCAGGCTAGCGTAGCTACAGTATCAGCAGGCTAGCGTAGCTACAGTATCAGCAGGCTAGCGTAGCTACAGTATCAGCAGGCTAGCGTAGCTACAGTATCAGCAGGCTAGCGTAGCTACAGTATCAGCAGGCTAGCGTAGCTATAGTATCAGCAGGCTAGCGTAGCTACAGTATCAGCAGGCTAGCGTAGCTACAGTGTCTTCTTTAGAGTAGTGTGGTGTAGCCTGGTGAGGGGACAGCCAGCAACGTTGCTGTAGTCAGACGCCCTTCTCATTCATCTGTTAATTAGCGTTTCTGTTGCTTCATTTTGGAGCGAGGGGGAGAGAGACCGAGAGACGAGGGAGAGGAAAGAGAGAGTAGAGAGACAGGGTAAAGAGAGGAGAGGAGAGGGAGAGAGCAGAGGTAGAGAGAGGAAAGAGAGAGTAGAGAGACAGGGTAAAGAGAGGAGAGGGAGAGAGCAGAGGTAGAGAGAGGAAAGAGAGAGTAGAGAGACAGGGTAGAGAGAGGAGAGGGAGAGAGCAGAGGTAGAGAGAGGAAAGAGAGTAGAGAGACAGGTTAGAGAGAGGAGAGGGAGAGAGCAGAGGTAGAGAGAGGAAAGAGAGAGTAGAGAGACAGGGTAGAGAGAGGAGAGGGAGAGAGCAGAGGTAGAGATAGGAAAGAGAGAGAAACAGGAATTTAGGAATAAAGGGTTGACTGATGGAGGAGAGATGAGGATTCTTCTCTCCTCCATTCACTCCCTCCCTCTCTCTTCATCCCTCCCTCTCTCTTCATCCCTCCCTCTCTTCCTCTCTCTTCATCCCTCCCTCTCTCTTCCTCTCTCCCTCTCTCTTCCTCTCTCTTCATCCCACCCTCTCTCTTCCTCTCTCCCTCTCTCTTCCTCTCTCCCTCTCTCTTCCTCTCTCCCTCTCTCTTCCTCTCTCTTCATCCCACCCTCTCTCTCTCTCTCTGCTTTATTAAGGGCAGATCCTGCTGATTAACAGTCACGCAGCCAACAGAAATGTCAATCTTTACAAGAAAACTGTTAGCCAGAACACAAAGAAGCTCTTTTCTTTTCAACAACAAACCTCCTTTGTTTTGCAGCGAGGCACTGGCAGAGCTAGATGTGCCCAGTTTGATTGTGTAGTGTTTTAAAAGGATTGTTCCAACTCAAAAAAGCACAAGAGGATTGTGTCGAAATTGTTTCTGTAGTTAGAAATTGATACGATTAGAATTCCTTTAACATTTTGTTGAAATATATTTAGATCTCTTTTTTTAAACGTATTGATTACAATGAAATTGGCCATTTAAAATGTATTCGATTCATATAAATGTCAATAAATATAGTATCGAACATCCGATTTGGACCATAATTATTCCTAACAATGTAAGACATGAGGAATCCAATACAATTAGTAAAAGCCACCCCAGACCCCCCCACACCAACCCCAACAACCAGTATACAGTATCAGTCTAACTAGTAGTATGGAGCTGTGGCTTGGAGTATTGCTTCTCCATACTATGTCATGTAATTCCCTGTGAATCTGGTGATGTTTTTCTTCTCCTTGTTCAAAGAAATTAGCCATTGAAGTCAATTCCATTATTTACCATAAATTAGTGTGAAAGTACCAGGTTTTTCCCACTAGATGCTGCTTTTCCTACTACTAATACCACCACATCAATACTCCCGAGCCGCAGCTACATACTACTGGTCAGGTAGAGAACTGACACTGATTGTTGGGATGGGATTGGCATGGGGTGTGGAGGGTGGGCGGCTTTTGATCATTATATTTAATTCAATGAGTCTTATTCAATGGTAGGAATAAGTTTGGTTCAAATCAGATGTTGGGTAATATATTTATTGAATAATGTGAATCCTAAAATTAAATGTAAAAAAAAAAATGTAAATTTTTTTTTAGGTGGGCTTCATTTCCCAGAGATCAAATTACATTTCAACAAAATATTGTTGCAGGAAAGCTCATCTTTAACCTCTAACCACTAGGCTACCTGCCTCTAACCACTAGGCTACCTGCCAGAGACAGACAGACACACAGACACACAGACACACAGACACACAGACACACAGACACACAGACACACAGACACAGACAGACAGACAGATAGACAGACAGATAGAGAGACAGACAGAGAGACATTAAGCCTTTGTAAATGATTACACACAACTAAAGAAGCATTAGAGACACACAGAGAGGCATTTAAGCTCAGTCACACAGACAGACACACAGACAGACACACACACAGAGGCATTTAAGCTCAGTCACACATAGCACTTCAAACCATTTCCTAGAGATCTCTGCCCCCGAGGTAACAGCAAGCATCATGGATGTCGGCTTTTCTAATTAAAAATCTTGATCGAACGCATGTCTCTGTCCCTGTCCCAAATAGAACCCTATTTTGCTGTAAAGTGCACTACTTTTGACCTAAGCCCTGGTCAAAAGTAGTGCACTACATAGGGAATAGGGTTCAGTTTGGGACGCACACCCGGTCGCCCCAAAGAACAGATGGAATTAAATAGGGTTCTTTAATTTAAAGAACATATTAAAATATAGTTTCTCAGTGTAGGCTTCATTGGTAAGAATTATACTAGGATAAATACAAATATCCCTCTTCTGGTTCAAATAAAAAAATCAGAGAGTACGCTAATAGACAACGGCCACGATGATACACTACTGAAAAGACATATGATTAGTTACCGATTCATTCACACATCCACAGTGTAATAATGTTTGTGGTATAAACAGTGGTCTGAGAGGCACCAGCTCAAACTGCATCGGATTCAACCAACTGCTTAAAGAGACGCTTTCATTTTCCTCAAATCAATAACTGTGTTGACTTGGACCGTCTTCTCTTCTGGCAGCATTATGTTTTCCATGAGCAGAGCAGCTAGTGGTTAGTGTGTGTGTGTATGCGTGTGTGTGTGTGTATGTGTGTGTGTGTGTGTATGTGTATGTGTATGTGTATGTGTGTGTGTATGTATGTGTGTGTGTGTATGTGTGTGTGTGTGTGTGTGTGTGTGTGTGTGTGTGTGTGTGTGTGTGTGTGTGTGTGTGTGTGTGTGTGTGTGTGTGTATGTGTGTATGTGTGTGTGTGTGTGTGTGTGTGTGTATGTGTATGTGTGTGTGTGTATGTGTGTGGAAAGCTAGCCCGGTGCTGGTGGTGACATTAAAGCTATACAACTAACAGCACTTAACCAAATCCCTGGTGGGATCAGTGAGAATGGTTGGCGAAAAGCATAATTAGTATGGCCCATATGGTTGCTAGCAGAGTGGGGAGGGGGAGGTCTCTGGTGTTCCCTACAGTCTGTTGTGAAGCAAAACACTAAACTGTTGCCATAACACCTGCTCTTACCATGACAGACAGACCAGGTGAATCCAGGTGAAAGATATGATCCCTTATTGATGTCACCTGTTAAATCCACTTCAAATCAGTGTAGATGAAGGGGAGGAGACATATAGATGAAGGGGAGGAGACATGTAGATGAAGGGGAGGAGACAGTTTAAAGAAGGATTTTTAAGCTTTGAGACAATTGAGACATGGATTGTGTATGAGTGCCATTCAGAGGGTTAATGGGCAAGACAAAATATTTAAGTGTCTTTGAATGGTAGGAGGTGCCAGGTGCACCGGTTTGAGTGTCAACAACGTGCCATAATGTTTTGTAGACTCCGTGTAGAATTAGCCTACTGCATGCAGAAAACGACCTTGGTGGTTAGGAGCTACTGAATCATTCATAGAAATAGAATGACTAGATCAGGGAAAGCCCAATTAGCAGCCTGATTTCTATGGAGCTAGCTAGATTAGCCTGGTTAAACCAGACTGAATTCCTCTCTCACAAATTTACCAGGCTACAGCTACACAGTTTTAATGATAAAGCTATGCTTTCTAAAAACTAGTCAGAAATAGAATTAATAGATTGTGGAAAGCCCAATACTAGCCCAATTCTATTTCTTTGGAGCTAGCTACATAGCCTCGATAGAGCCCATCATACTGCATTCTCTTGGAAAAAAAATAACCGACTGGCGTATTAAAACCAATATCAGCTTGATAGTGATTTATATATGATAACCATGGGGCTTTTCTCCTCTCGTTCTAGTGCTAGTCAACCCTATGTATTAGTCTGATATATATATATATAACCATGGGGTGTTTCTCCTCTCGTTCTAGTGCTAGTCAACCCTATGTATTAGTCTGATATATATATGATAACCATGGGGTGTTTCTCCTCTCATTCTAGTGCTAGTCAACCCTATGTATTAGTCTGATATATATATGATAACCATGGGGTGTTTCTCCTCTCATTCTAGTGCTAGTCAACCCTATGTATTAGTCTGATATATATATGATAACCATGGGGTGTTTCTCCTCTCATTCTAGTGCTAGTCAACCCTATGTATTAGTCTGATATATATATGATAACCATGGGGTGTTTCTCCTCTCATTCTAGTGCTAGTCAACCCTGTTTTAGTCTGATATATATATGATAACCATGGGGTGTTTCTCCTCTCATTCTAGTGCTAGTCAACCCTATGTATTAGTCTGATATATATATGATAACCATGGGGTGTTTCTCCTCTCATTCTAGTGCTAGTCAACCCTATGTATTAGTCTGATATATATATGATAACCATGGGGCGTTTCTCCTCTCATTCTAGTGCTAGTCAACCCTATGTATTAGTCTGATATATATATGATAACCATGGGGTGTTTCTCCTCTCGTTCTAGTGCTAGTCAACCCTATGTATTAGTCTGATATATATATGATAACCATGGGGTGTTTCTCCTCTCGTTCTAGTGCTAGTCAACCCTATGTATTAGTCTGATATATATATGATAACCATGGGGTGTTTCTCCTCTCGTTCTAGTGCTAGTCAACCCTATGTATTAGTCTGATATATATATGATAACCACGGGGTGTTTCTCCTCTCCTTCTAGTGCTAGTCAACCCTATGTATTAGTCTGATATATATATGATAACCATGGGGTGTTTCTCCTCTCCTTCTAGTGCTAGTCAACCCTATGTATTAGTCTGATATATATATGATAACCACGGGGTGTTTCTCCTCTCCTTCTAGTGCTAGTCAACCCTATGTATTAGTCTGATATATATATGATAACCATGGGGTGTTTCTCCTCTCATTCTAGTGCTAGTCAACCCTATGTATTAGTCTGATATATATATGATAACCATGGGGTGTTTCTCCTCTCCTTCTAGTGCTAGTCAACCCTATGTATTAGTCTGATATATATATAACCATGGGGTGTTTCTCCTCTCGTTCTAGTGCTAGTCAACCCTATGTATTAGTCTGATATATATATGATAACCATGGGGTGTTTCTCCTCTCATTCTAGTGCTAGTCAACCCTATGTATTAGTCTGATATAGATATGATAACCATGGGGTGTTTCTCCTCTCATTCTAGTGCTAGTCAACCCTATGTATTAGTCTGATATATATATGATAACCATATATATATGATAAAAATACTTTATATCTAGAGAGAACATCACCGACTAAAATAAACAGACTCTTGCCCAAACAGACTCTTGCCCAAACAGACTCTTGCCCAAACAGACTCTTGCCCAAACAGACTCTTGCCCAAACAGACTCTTGCCCAAACAGACTCTTGCCCAAACAGACTCTTGCCCAAACAGACTCTTGCCCAAACAGACTCTTGCCCAAACAGACTCTTGCCCAAACAGACTCTTGCCCAAACAGACTCTTGCCCAAACAGACTCTTGCCCAAACAGACTCTTGCCCAAACAGACTCTTGCCCAAACAGACTCTTGCCCAAAGCCTAAACGTTGCAGTGCTTTAAAAAAAGCACACTCCATTTCATTCAGTGATAGGATGGTGATATGCCCAGCAATCTGTCGAGCCAACAGGTTTTCCCTAGTCAGAGTGGAAGCGGTATGATCCTCTTTACTGAGTCGAGTATTGCTGCCTGCACATCAACAGCTTGAGGAGACAGATTTATTACAAATGGATGCATTAGATAGCACTGCTGTGCTTCACCAACCACATTTACATCCAGAACCAGTCAAAAGTTTGGACTAACCGACTCATTCAAGGGTTTTTATTTTGACTATTTTCTACATTGTACAATAATATTTAAGACTATTAAAAACTATTAAATAACACATATGGAATCATGTAGCAACCAAAAAAGTGTAGCCATCCTTTGCCTTGATGACAGCTTTGCACACTCTTGGTTGCAAGTTCAAATCCCCGAGCTGACACGGTACGAATTTGTCGTTCTGCCCCTGAACAGGCAGTTAACCCACTGTTCCTAGGCCGTCATTGAAAATACAAATTTGTTCTTAACGGACTTGCCTAGTTAAATAAAGGTACAATTTAAAAAATTCTCAACCAGCTTCACCTGGAATGCTTTTCCAAAAATTTTAAAGGAGTTTCCACATATGCTGAGCACTTGTTGGCTGCTTTTCTTTCACTCTACGGTCCAACTCATCCCAAACCATATCAATTGGGTTGAGGTCAGGTGATTGTGGAGGCCAGGTCATCTGATGCAGTACTCCATCCCTCTGCTTCTTGGTGAAATAGCCTTTACCACAGCCTGGAGGTGTGTTTTGGGTCATTGTCCTGTTGAAAAACAAATGATAGTCCAAACCAGATGTCGTATCGCTGCAGAATGCTGTGGTAGCCATGCTGGTTAAGTGTGCCTTGAATTCTAAATAAATCACTGACAGTGTCACCAGCAAAGCACCCCCACACCTCCTCCATGCTTCACGGTGGGAACCACACATGCGGAGATCATCCATTCACCCACTCTGCGTCTCATAAAGACATGGTGGTTGGAACCACACACCTCCTGCTTCATGGTGAGAACCACACATGCGGAGATCATCCATTCACCCACTCTGCGTCTCATAAAGACATGGCGGTTGGAACCACACACCTCCTCCTCCATGCTTCATGGTGAGAACCACACATGCGGAGATCATCCGTTCACCTACTCTGTGTCTCATAAAGACATGGCGGTTGGAACCACACACCACCTCCTCCATGCTTCATGGTGAGAACCACACATGCGGAGATCATCCATTCACCTACTCTGCATCTCATAAAGTCATGGCGGTTGGAACCACACACCACCTCCTCCATGCTTCACGGTGGGAACCACACACCACCTCCTCCATGCTTCACGGTGGGAACCACACATGCGGAGATCATCCATTCACCTACTCTGCATCTCATAAAGACATGGCGGTTGGAACCAAAAATCGCAAATTTGGTCCCAAAGAACAGATTTCCACCGGTCTAATGTCCATTGCTCTTGTTTCTTGTCCCAAGCAAGTCTGTTCTTCTTATTGGTGTCCTTTAGTAGGGGTTTCAGCAATTGGACCATGAAGGCCTGATTCACACAGTCTCCTCTGAACAGTTGATGTTGAGATGTGTCTGTTACTTTAACTCTATGAAGCATTTATTTGGGCTGCTATCTGAGGTGCAGTTAACTATTGAATTTATCCTCTGCAGCAGAGGTAACTCTGGGTCTTCCTTTCCTGTGGTGGTCTTCATGAGAGCCAGTCATCATTGCGCTTGATCATTTTTTCGACTGCACTTGAAGTTTTTGAAATGTTCCACATTGACTGACCTTCATGTCTTAAAATAATGGACTGTCGTTTCTCTTTGCTTATTTGAGCTGTTCTTGCCATAATATGGACTTGGTCTTTTACCAAATAGGGCTATCTTCTGTATACCACCCCTACCTTGTCACAACACAACTGATTGGCTCAAACGCATTAAGGACATAAATTCCACAAATTAACTTTTAACAAGGCACACCTGTTAATTTAAATGCATTCCAGGTCACTACCTCATGAAGCAGGTTGAGAGAATTTCAAGAGTGTGCAAAGCTGTCATCAAGGCAAAGGGTGTCTATTTTGAAGAATCTCAAATATAACATATATGTTGATTTGTTTAACACTTCTTTGGTTACTACATGATACCATGAGTGTTATTTCATAGTTTTGATGTCTTCACTATTATTCTACAGCCGTAGGTAGTAGTCAAAATAAAGACAAAACCCTGGAATGAGAAGGTGTGTTCACACTCTTGACTGGTACTGTACATTGGAAGAGCCATTACCAGAGAGGAGGAAAAGCAATAGTGTGTGTCTGTGTGAGAGATCGGTGTGTGTGTGTGTGTGTGTGAGAGATCGGTGTGTGTGTGTGTGTGTGTGTGTGTGAGAGATCGGTGTGTGTGTGTGTGAGAGAGATCGGTGTGTGTGTGTGTGAGAGAGATCGGTGTGTGTGTGTGTGAGAGAGATCGGTGTGTGTGTGTGTGAGAGAGATCGGTGTGTGTGTGTGTGAGAGAGATCGGTGTGTGTGTGTGAGAGAGATCGGTGTGTGTGTGTGAGAGAGATCGGTGTGTGTGTGTGTGAGAGATCGGTGTGTGTGTGTGTGAGAGATCGGTGTGTGTGTGTGTGAGAGATCGGTGTGTGTGTGTGTGAGAGAGATCGGTGTGTGTGTGTGTGAGAGATCGGTGTGTGTGTGTGAGAGATCGGTGTGTGTGTGTGAGAGATCGGTGTGTGTGTGTGAGAGATCGGTGTGTGTGTGTGAGAGATCGGTGTGTGTGAGATATCTGTTTGTGTGAGATATCTGTTTGTGTGTGTACGTGTGAGAGAGCGGTGTGTGTGAGAGAGAGCGAGAGAGAGAGAGAGCGAGAGCGAGAGAGAGAGTGCAAGATCGGTGTGTGTGAGATATATGTTTGTGTGTGTACGTGTGAGAGATCGGTGTGTGTGAGATATATGTTTGTGTGTGGATGTATGAAAGATTGGTGTGTGTGTAAGAGAGATATCGGTGTGTGTGAGTGTGAGAGAAATCGGTGTGTGTGAGTGTGAGAGAGATCGGTGTGTGTGAGTGTGAGAGAGATCGGTGTGTGTATCTGTGTGTCTGTCTGTGAGAACTCGGCGTGTGTGTGTGTGTGAATAAGTCAATAATGACTTAACATGACCTCCATTAGCCACAGAGCTGCACACAGTATGTGGTCCTACTGGCACCCTATTCCCTATGTAGTGCACAAGGGCTCTGGTCGAAAGTAGTGCACGAGGGCTCTGGTCGAAAGTAGTGCACGAGGGCTCTGGTCGAAAGTAGTGCACTATATTGGGAAGAGTTCAAAGAAACTCACTTCTCCCCCCCTCTTACACGGGTAATGAAAGGGCTGGCTATGACACAGTCAAAGGCTTGGCAGAGCGGTGTTTAACACAACACAATGCCTTTTACTCAGAGAAGTACGCTGCTGGCAGGCAGTGGCACGAGTAGCAGCGAGGAGCGACAATGTTTTCTAGTAAAATAGTTATGTTTCTTCTCCTGATCATTCTAGTGTCCCAGACTACACTACAATAGAGGAGAAGCCCTCCTCATTATTCTAGTGTCCCAGACTACACTACAGTAGAGGAGAAGCCTTGATCATTCTAGTGTCCCAGACTACACTACAATAGAGGAGAAGCCCTGATCATTCTAGTGTCCCAGACTACACTACAATAGAGGAGAAGCCCTGATCATTCTAGTATCCCAGACTACACTACAGTAGAGGAGAAGCCTTGATCATTCTAGTGTCCCAGACTACACTACAATAGAGGAGAAGCCCTGATCATTCTAGTGTCCCAGACTACACTACAGTAGAGGAGAAGCCCTGATCATTCTAGTGTCCCAGACTACACTACAGTAGAGGAGAAGCCCTGATCATTCTAGTGTCCCAGACTACACTACAATAGAGGAGAAGCCCTGATCATTCTAGTGTCCCAGACTACACTACAATAGAGGAGAAGCCCTGATCATTCTAGTGTCCCAGACTACACTACAGTAGAGGAGAAGCCTTGATCATTCTAGTATCCCAGACTACACTACAGTAGAGGAGAAGCCTTGATCATTCTAGTGTCCCAGACTACACTACAATAGAGGAGAAGCCCTGATCATTCTAGTGTCCCAGACTACACTACAATAGAGGAGAAGCCCTGATCATTCTAGTATCCCAGACTACACTACAATAGAGGAGAAGCCCTCCTCATCATCCTAGTGTCCCAGACTACACTACAGTAGAGGAGAAGCCCTGATCATTCTAGTGTCCCAGACTACACTACAGTAGAGGAGAAGCCCTGATCATTCTAGTGTCCCAGACTACACTACAGTAGAGGAGAAGCCCTGATCATTCTAGTGTCCCAGACTACACTACAGTAGAGGAGAAGCCTTGATCATTCTAGTGTCCCAGACTACACTACAGTAGAGGAGAAGCCTTGATCATTGTAGTGTCCCAGACTACACTACAGTAGAGGAGAAGCCCTGATCATTCTAGTGTCCCAGACTACACTACAGTAGAGGAGAAGCCTTGATCATTCTAGTGTCCCAGACTACACTACAGTAGAGGAGAAGCCCTCCTCATTATTCTAGTGTCCCAGACTACACTACAGTAGAGGAGAAGCCTTGATCATTCTAGTGTCCCAGACTACACTACAGTAGAGGAGAAGCCCTGATCATTCTAGTGTCCCAGACTACACTACAGTAGAGGAGAAGCCCTGATCATTCTAGTGTCCCAGACTACACTACAGTAGAGGAGAAGCCCTGATCATTCTAGTGTCCCAGACTACACTACAGTAGAGGAGAAGCCCTGATCATTCTAGTGTCCCAGACTACACTACAGTAGAGGAGAAGCCCTGATCATTCTAGTGTCCCAGACTACACTACAGTAGAGGAGAAGCCCTGATCATTCTAGTGTCCCAGACTACACTACAGTAGAGGGGAAGCCCTCATTCTAGTGTCCCAGACTACACTACAGTAGAGGGGACTATCTACTCACCCCATTAAAAATAGTAGTCTCTCTTACATAGGTCTGCAAATGTGATGATGCACAGAATGCTTCATTTTAAAGGTGTGTTGTTACAGTGGAAATCAGGTTCTCCAAACGTATACCCTGCCTCTGATCCCATTCCTTTATCACAGTCAACAACACATATTGTACAGCAACAACAGGCATATAATGGAATGAAATCAATCAACAGTCCCCGGGGCCTATGATTTGTTATTCCGGCCCTGCAGGCGGTGAATTCTAAGACACCGGTGTTCATTGTGCTGAGTGTGTTTTTAACTGCACCACTAGTGCCTAGTGTCACGCTGTGTCATTGCATGGGGCAATCTCCATTTTTAAAATCAGCTCTGGTACAAAACAGCGGTTTCTCTCGCCTGGCTGTGCTCACCAATCCTCCGGGGTCAACCAAGATAGTCTTCTTTTGACTCAAGAGGCAAAACGGCACATTGAATGGAAAAAAAAACACCCGTTTACTGAGAGATTTGTTGATCAAACAAAAAAATTGCCCAAATTCCTGATAACTGTCAGCATAGCATACATTGGGATTTAGGCATGTAGCCTTTCAGATACCAACTAGTTATTACAGTAATGCACTAAGCCCACATTGGTACACTGATCCCTATCACTGCAGAAAACAAGCTAGGAAAAACCCTGGAAAAGATAAGACCATCCTTAGTGAGCTTTCTGGGAGAGAAAAATAGCCAAACAGATTCCATCATCTTGTACCACACGCCAAACACAACCTCTTTGTTGGTAAAGAGGTTCCTGAATTGTTAACATGGGTAGAATAGTGCTGATAGTATCTGATAGCCATAGTAGTGCAACACAACAGCAGTGCTTTGTCAAACAAAGACGAGATAGGATGATCCATCTAGAGCCAGCGTGCCTCGTCTGTGATCTCATGTTATGAGAGGTGAAGGGTAGCTGACAGGCTACAGATTATGTATTCACCATGTCAGTGCTGTCTGGCTGGAGTAGAAAAATGAGAGAGAGAGAATGTCTGTGTGTCTCACTTTCTTGGTCTCATCCCTGCCAGTGTGCCGCGGCCTGTGTGTGTCAGCCCAATATCTTAAAACACCACATGAGAAGCACTGCAACAGCCAATTACTCTGGTTGTTGGCACTCGAAACAGAAAAACATATTTTGAGGAGAACAATGAGACAGACAGACATGGGGACAGACATGGGGACAGACATGGGGACAGACATGGGGACAGACATGGGGACAGACAGACAGACAGACAGACAGACAGACAGACAGACAGACAGACAGACAGACAGACAGAAGCCTGCTTGAATTGTTGTGAGAGCATCACATGCTGCCTGCCTGTCAGTAAGGGCTGACAGATGGTTCTTTTTAATGAATGTTCAGCACATGAATGGCCCCATCAAGAGCACTTTGAGGGAACACTGAAAATTCTCTGGACAAAGGAACATTGTCCTACAAGGTAACAATGTTACCAGGCAGATAACAATGAAATAGATATATAAAACACTAGACACAGAGGGCGGGAAAAAAAAGGAAACAAAAATAGATTATTAAGACAGATCAGACCCGTCCTTAAAATATCAAGTGCAGTCTTGTGTGTAGAGGTAGTCCCTCTGAAGCACAGTTAGTGTATGACTGGTGATAGAAGCTGGCCATGGCACAATTCACTGCTAATAAATAAGCCATCTAAGAAACCTAGCACTGAAATTGTATGCAGGCGATCCTCTGATGCATTAACTAGGACTGGGAATTACCAGGAACCTCACGATACGATGTTATCACGATACTTAGGTGCCGATACGATATGCATTGCGATTCTCACGATTCTAAATCTATTGCGATTGGATACTGTGATTTTACTGCGATTCAATGTTCCCAACATATTGTTCACCATGTGTCTGTTGCAGAGAGAGGAGAGAGAGAGACATGAGAAAACACATTTTAATTAGTCATGGAAATAAAGAGACAACAAAACAAAATGGACTGCCTATTTAAAAAGAAGATGGAGAACGCGCTATAAAGGAAAAAATACTGGAGTACAGCAAACTAGCGCAGAAATAGTATCCTGTTAAGTAACTGTATCCCCCCCCCCACACACACACACACACACACACACACACACCCCAATCACTAACCTGTATCATCTTACTTCATACGTTACAACGACAACATTTCAATGGAGAAATAGCCCACTAATCAAATGTAACCTGAATGTAACATGAAGGCCTTTTTATAACCAGTTGTCACAAAGTACAGGGATTCCTCAAATCCCAAAGAAGAAAACTAACTAGAAATGTTTTGTTTTTTTAATTTAAAGGACTCCTTCAATTTCAAAACCACAGATATTGGATATTAGGCGTTTGGCGTTATACCGTATACTGGGGTAATTCATGATTTTCTTCGAGGGGGAGACATTTGGCTGTGGGGGTGTGTGTTACGCCACTGCTTATAAAACTATAAGTTCAGTATAAACTATAAGAAACCTGAGATGTGGCAAATAAATGATATTCAGCTCAGGGATCCAGCTATGTATTTGGTTTGCTACCTCATTGGCTGGACACCGGGGATCCAGCTATGTATTTGGTTTGCTACCTCATTGGCTGGACACCGGGGATCCAGCTATGTATTTGGTTTGCTACCTCATTGGCTGGACACCGGGGATCCAGCTATGTATTTGGTTTGCTACCTCATTGGCTGGACACCGGGATCCAGCTATGTATTTGGTTTGCTACCTCATTGGCTGGACACCGGGATCCAGCTATGTATTTGGTTTGTACCTCATTGGCTGGACACCGGGGATCCAGCTTTATTTGGTTTGCTACCTCATTGGCTGGACACCGGGATCCAGCTATGTATTTGGTTTGCTACCTCATTGGCTGGACACCGGGGATCCAGCTATGTATTTGGTTTGCTACCTCATTGGCTGGACACCGGGGATCCAGCTATGTATTTGGTTTGCTACCTCATTGGCTGGACACCGGGGATCCAGCTATGTATTTGGTTTGCTACCTCATTGGCTGGACACCGGGATCCAGCTATGGGATCCAGCTATGTATTTGGTTTGCTACCTCATTGGCTGGACACCGGGGATCCAGCTATGTATTTGGTTTGCTACCTCATTGGCTGGACACCGGGGATCCAGCTATGTATTTGGTTTGCTACCTCATTGGCTGGACACCGGGATCCAGCTATGTATTTGGTTTGCTACCTCATTGGCTGGACACCGGGGATCCAGCTATGTATTTGGTTTGCTACCTCATTGGCTGGACACCGGGGATCCAGCTATGTATTTGGTTTGCTACACTCCAGCTATGTATTTGGTTTGCTACCTCATTGGCTGGACACCGGGGATCCAGCTATGTATTTGGTTTGCTACCTCATTGGCTGGACACCGGGATCCAGCTATGTATTTGGTTTGCTACCTCATTGGCTGGACACCGGGGATCCAGCTATGTATTTGGTTTGCTACCTCATTGGCTGGACACCGGGGATCCAGCTATGTATTTGGTTTGCTACCTCATTGGCTGGACACCGGGGATCCAGCTATGTATTTGGTTTGCTACCTCATTGGCTGGACACCGGGGATCCAGCTATGTATTTGGTTTGCTACCTCATTGGCTGGACACCGGGATCCAGCTATGCATTTGGTTTGCTACCTCATTGGCTGGACACCGGGATCCAGCTATGCATTTGGTTTGCTACCTCATTGGCTGGACACCGGGGATCCAGCTATGCATTTGGTTTGCTACCTCATTGGCTGGACACCGGGGATCCAGCTATGCATTTGGTTTGCTACCTCATTGGCTGGACACCGGGGATCCAGCTATGTATTTGGTTTGCTACCTCATTGGCTGGACACCGGGGATCCAGCTATGTATTTGGTTTGCTACCTCATTGGCTGGACACCGGGGATCCAGCTATGTATTTGGTTTGCTACCTCATTGGCTGGACACCGGGGATCCAGCTATGTATTTGGTTTGCTACCTCATTGGCTGGACACCGGGGATCCAGCTATGTATTTGGTTTGCTACCTCATTGGCTGGATACCAGCATCAAGCTTCTTGATTACAGCCAAGACATTCAATCCCCTCCCGGATCAATATCCCCGTTGCAAAAATTGTTTTGTGTGTTTATTTTTATTTTATTTGTTGAATTTAGCGCCCCCTTGTGTGCACTTTCGGTAATACAGTATACCATGGCATGGTACAGAAACGGTATGAAAATCTGGATACATGCCCAACCCTAGAGGATATATGATGACCTCTTTCACTGCAACTCTCTAACTCACTGTCGACTTCCACCGAGACTAAACATAATGCTGTATTCCCAGATAATAGGTGCTGAGGAGATGTTTCTGAAGAGAGATCTAGGCAAAGAACACACACACACACACTGCCTGGCTGCATACGAATGCAACATATAAACACTGACTGAATTCCCCCCCATCCATCCATCCATCCTGCCTATTGACAAATAAACCAACAAAGATGTGCCACAGCAGCACAGTGGAGACTTAGGCAACCAGGCAACCAGACTCTCACAAGGGATCCTCACTTCACTCAGTCAGTCTGACACACACTTCATAGGAAAAGCCTTCCAGATGTACGCTGCACATCATTCCCTACTCTCCCAGCTGCCATTCCCTGCTTAAATCAATCCTTAAACATTTCCAAATGACTCTCTTGGGTGAATGTAAAGTGTTCTTCTCTCCAGACATTCGTCAGATAACTCCCTATTCTGTCAGCAGCCATCCAAGCTAACCCAAGAAAATGCCTTGTGCAACGGTAGACAGTACATCGTATGCCTATTTGATGTGTGTGTGTGTGTGTGTGTGTGTGTGTGTGTGTGTGTGTGTGTGTGTGTGTGTGTGTTCTACTGAACAGGATGGTCCCAGACAGTACCCCATTATCATTGAAATCTCCATCAGTCTTATATGCTATGGCAACTGAGTAGCAGTGGTTTCACAATCACTGTACTCTGAGAGCACTGGGAGACAGTGCTAAAATAAATTGACAGGCAAATCAATACAGTGTTCTCAGTATGACAGTATGAAGATCCAATACTCAGTTTGTAAAAACTCATAGTACAGTAGAGTAACAGACACTCAACAGCAAAAAAAGTTCATTTGATCCATATGTTGAGAACAGTAAGCTACACATATGCAGAACAGCTTTCAAATAAAACCCATAACAATGATACTTAACTTGCCAAATTATAGCAACATTCAGGACAAACATCACAAAGCATAGAAAAACAACAGGTTGAATTTTGAATTATTCTTTGACAACACTACTGCTGTTCAGGAAATAATAAGTTATAATTTATTAACGCATTGTTTGCGCAACAAATATGTATTAGCTAACTAGTAAGCTAGTTAGATACCAACTCTTATCCTGAAGCATCTATTGTATTTAAATGATGGCTCAGTATCTGAATTCACAGATTTCACGAACAGTTTGCAAGCGAAAGAGACTTGTCTAGAAGCTAAAACCAAGCCATCTCCTTGACAGTCCTTAACAATATCATTGTTAGCTAGCAAATTAGCCGAGTTATTCAAAGTGCAAACAACTAACGTTAATTATCCGAAGTTAGCGAGTTTACCTTACAAATTTGGTCAGCTAGTCAAACAAAACCTTTCAAATGTTGCTAGTAAGTTGCTTTGAATGACTAACTTGTTTGCTAACATTAACATCATGTTTCTGGGTAGCTAGTTAGCTAACTATGTTAGTTAGCATAACTAGCTTGCTTGTTAGCTAACTGGCAGGTGCAGCATATGGTTAGCTAGCTTGCTACCAGCAGTTGCTAACGTTAGCCTGTCTCTGGTGGAGTTGAATTTGCAACGTTAGCTAACTGTACTGACTAGGTTAGAGATAACATTTGTGATTGAGGTAACGTTAGCTAATCGTCAGTGTGACAATAGCATAGGATCATCCGATAATCTCAAGGCAATCATTGCCTTTGATTGATGGCTAGCTAACGTTATGTTCACTAGCAAACTGTTAGCAAACGGTCGACTTGATTAAACAGTTCGTTGTCATCGTCACCAACGACACCCCAATCCAGCTAATACGTGATAAAAGCAAAAAAAAAAAAAAAAAAAAAAATTGCTAACTAGCTAAGGTACCTTATTTTTGTGACATTACGCCCTTTTTTGTATTATTCATGGCCATCAAAAGCAGGAGTATAATTTAGATAGCCACAGCTATTGCAACACTTACCCTTGAAGAGCTTGTTCTACATCTGTGATTTGTTTGAGATGTGACTGCAACAACAACAAGTAACAATAATTCAGGCAGCTAGCTAGGTAGCCAAGTGCTGCTGCTGCTAATACAGGAGTAGCTAGCCTAGCTAGCGAGCCACTGTGGGATGTTTTTAATTAAAAACGAAACTGACCACGTTTGATATGAATTCTGTCATAAAATGATGTCGTAGGGAGTAATCGGTGTCGGGGTATTTTCTCTTCAGTTGGCTAAAGAGGCACAGTGTGTGAGAGTACAACTAGCAGAAGGAACCGGTATCTTTGAGAGGTGTACTAAGCGTGACACCTTCTCTTCTTCATTTTCGGATGTGGAGATACTTATTCCATCTACTGGTAAATTACTGCCACCTACTGTAGAAGAAATTAGAAACTCCAATAACGTGACCACCCGAGTTTTTCACGGGTCCACCCGATCCCAAATAACAGAGACCTGACCCGGGACCTGTCATCTGGTCTCCGGTCTATGTAATTACAGCTGATAGACCCAAATGGACCCGAACACGGCTCTGCATAAGATATTTATTCTATGCTAAGTAAGGTAGCAACATTTATTGACCAGCCAAGATATAAAACCTATTCATTAACCAAAAGAGCCACTTGGCTGATAAACATATTTATTTGTCACAGTCTATTTTATCTTTATTTAACTAGGAAAGTCAGTTAAGAAGATACACTTACGGTCAATGATGCCTAGGAACAGTGGGTTAACTGCCTTGTTCAGGGGCAGAACAACTGAACTTTTTCTTTTTTTCTACCCTGTTAGCTTGGGGATTTGATCTTGCAACCTTTCAGTAACAAGTCCAACACTCTAACCACTAGGCTACCTGCCTGTTAGGGTAGAGGCCTAGTTCTAGTACAGCTACATTACACACAAAAAAAACAGAATACCATCTTTGTAAGGGTGCTTTTTTAAGCCCATAAGTCAAGACAGTAAACCCATTTATATGCAAGGTAGCTAGCAACCTGTATGCTGTTTATCTTTTACATCTAGTACAATTAATGGGTATCACCCAACCAAAGATCTAGTGGAAAACGAAAGCCATAGTTTCGGTGGCGTTTTAATTGCCATTATAACTTTTGTAATCTCGGCCATAGGAATATAATCAGATTCTATGTCTATGTTCTCAGCAAACCAGAACCATTTATGTTAGGCCCAATGTCTGTCCATTGGTATGTCCACAAAATATGACACATTTTGTAGAACTGGACAATCTCTCACTTTGATTTGGACATACAAGGTATATGCATAAGTATGTGGACACCCCTTCAAATTAGTGGATTCAGCTATTTCAGCCACACCCGCTGCTGACAGGTGTATAAAATCGAGCACACAGCTATACAATCTCCATTGACAAACATTGACAGTAGAATGGCCTTACTGAAGAGCTCAGTGACTTTCAACGTGGCGCAGTCATAGGACACGCCACCTTTCCAACAACTCAGTTCGTCAAATGTCTGCCCTGCTAGAGCTGCCCTGGTCAACTGTGAGTGCTGTTATTGTGAAGTGGAAGCATCTTGGAGCAACAACGGCTCATACGCAAAGTGGTAAAACACACAAAATCACAGAAAGGGACTGCTGAGTGCTGAAACAGGTAGCTTGTAAATATTGTCTGTACTCGGTTGCAGCACTCACTACCGAGTTCCAAACTGCCTCTGGAAGCAACATCAGCACAATAACTGTACTCGGTTGCAGCACTCACTACCGAGTTCCAAACTGCCTCTGGAAGCAACGTCAGCACAATAACTGTACTCGGTTGCAGCACTCACTACCGAGTTCCAAACTGCCTCTGGAAGCAACGTCAGCACAATAACTGTACTCGGTTGCAGCACTCACTACCGAGTTCCAAACTGCCTCTGGAAGCAACGTCAGCACAATAACTGTTTGTTGGCAGCTTCATGACAGCCGCACACAAGCGGCTAAAACACAGATTGATTTGGTGTTCAGTAATAAACCAGAGAGAGTGACAAAATCATTCAATATGTTTACTGGGCTATCTGATTATAATCTGACACTTATAGTCAGAAAGCTTTCTAAGAACAGGTTTAACCTCTACTGTTAGAAAGCCTGATTAGCTCAGAATACCTAAGAGTGAATTAATTATCCAGACTACAATAAATGGTTTCCTAAAGAAAATCAAATCCACTCCACACTCTTCCTTGGCTAAATGGAGAAATCTGGAAATTGATGAAAGAACGAGATTATGCTCTAAAAACAGCCCTAAAATCTAAATTAGAGCATGACAGACGTAGGTTTACCATGTTGAGAAATAAGGTGATGAAAGAAATCAGACAGGCCAAGGCAAACTTTTTTATTAACATAATTAGTGAAGCAAAGGGAAATTCTAAATTGATCTGGGAGAATCTAAAAAAGTTAACAGGGAAAGACCATAGTAACACTACAAAAAGACTAGAAATCATGGTGAATAACAATCTAACACAGGATGCAGTCGAAATAGCAATAGCCTTCAATTCCTACTTCATTGACTCTGTCAGAGTACTGACACAGAACCCCTCTACTAGTTTCTTGGGCTCAGTGCTAGTAAATGACGCTCAACCTGTCTTCATCATGAGGAAGGTTTCTGAGTCAAAGGTGAACAAGGTGATTAGCTCACTAAAGAACTCTAAAGCCAAAGATGTGTTTGGGCTGGACTCTACCTTTCTTTAAAAAACTACAACGAGTCACTCATTGGCCCCATTACTAAGGTCACCAACACATCTATTGGTCTGGGGGTGTTTCCAAGGGTATGGAAGTCGGCCATAAAAACGGCCATCTTTAAATCGGGTGACCCAGCTGACGTGAGTAACTACAGGCCCATTAGTATACTACCTGTGGTGTCGAAGGTTGTTGAAAAGTGTGTAGCAGAACAACTGAAAGCCCACATGAACAACAGCCCCTTCACATTACACTCCATGCAGTTTGGCTTCAAAGCGAAACACTCCACAGAAATGGCCAACTGCTTTCTTCTGAAATGTGAAGTCCAAGATGGACAAAGGGGGTGTTGTTGGGGCTGTGTTTCTGGACCTAAGGAAGGCTTTTGATACTGTTAATTGTCCAAGTTCAACTTTTCCCCCAATGCCCTGAGATGGATGAAATCATACCTTGAAGGCAGAACTCAGTGTGTCAATGAGCTGTCGCCCACTCTTAGCTATGATGTGGGCGTGCCCCAAGGGTCACTACTGAGGCCTCTCCTGTTCAGCCTGTACATTAATGATCTGCCTTCTGTCTGTACTGGGTCTGAAGTTCAAATGTATGCAGATGATACAGTGATATATGTGCATGCAAAGAGCAAACAACAAGCTGCACAAGAACTCACTACTGCAATGGTCCAGGTTACAAAGTGGCTCAGTGACTCGTATTTGCATCTCAATGTGAAAAACACTGTCTGCATGTTCTTCACAAAGAGGTCAACGGATGCTACTGAGCCAGATGTCTATGTGTCAGGGGAGAAGCACCAGGTGGTATCTGATGCTACAGAGCCAGATGTCTATGTGTCAGGGGAGAAGCACCAGGTGGTATCTGATTTTAAGTACCTTGGCATCATACTTGATTACAACCTCTCTTTTAAAAAGCAGGTGAAAAAAGTCATTCAAATAACCAAAATTCAACCTAGCTCATTTCCGATTTATACGAAATTGTTTGACGACAGAGGTAGCAAAACTGTACTTCAAATCTATGATACTCCCCCACTTAACATACTGCTTTAATTGGGCCCAAGCTTGCTGTACAACATTAAAACCCATTCAGTCTGTCTACAAACAGGCT
Organism: Oncorhynchus nerka; assembly: GCF_034236695.1. Taxonomy (NCBI): domain Eukaryota; kingdom Metazoa; phylum Chordata; class Actinopteri; order Salmoniformes; family Salmonidae; genus Oncorhynchus; species Oncorhynchus nerka. The sequence goes on along the minus strand of NC_088402.1, from coordinate 89,281,325 downwards.
CTCAAAGTGCTTGATAGGAAGCCCAATAACCATCATCACCATTACATCCTCAGAAAGCATGAGCTCCTGAGTTGGGAAAATCGTATTCCCGACGCATGTCTTGTATTCAAGATCCTAAATGGCCTGGCTCCTCCCCCTCCACTCAGTACTTTTGTTAAACAGAAAACCCAAATCTATGGCAGCAGATCCACTAGGTCTGTCATGAGAGGTGACTGTATAGTTCCCTTAAGGAAAAGCACCTTTAGTAAATCCGCTTTCTCTGTGAGAGCTTCCCATGTCTGGAATACACTGCCAAACACTGTCGTATGGTGTCTGTTGTCTGTAGCTTGTGAGGTGTGGAAACACTTTGTTGCTTTTAATGGATTTTGTCTTGTTGCTTTTTGTTCTAGGTTGCTCTGTCTGTATGCTACGTCTTGCTTGTTCTATGTTGCTCTGTCTGTATGCTACGTCTTGCTTGTTCTATGTTGCTCTGTTTGTATGCTACGTCTTGCCTGTTCTATGTTGTTCTGTCTGTATGCTACGTCTTACTTGTCCTATGTTGCTCTGTCTGTATGCTATGTCTTGCTTGTTCTATGTTGCTCTGTCTGTATGCTGTCTTGCTTGTTCTATGTTGCTCTGTCTGTATGCTACGTCTTGCTTGTTCTATGTTGCTCTGTCTGTATTCTATGTCTTGCCTGTTCTATGTTGCTCTGTCTGTATGCTACGTCTTGCCTGTTCTATGTTGTTCTGTCTGTATGCTACGTCTTACTTGTCCTATGTTGCTCTGTCTGTATGCTATGTCTTGCTTGTTCTATGTTGCTCTGTCTGTATGCTACGTCTTGCTTGTTCTATGTTGCTCTGTCTGTATGCTACGTCTTGCTTGTTCTATGTTGCTCTGTCTGTATTCTACGTCTTGCTTGTCCTATGTTGCTCTGTCTGTATTCTACGTCTTGCTTGTCCTATGTTGCTCTGTCTGTATGCTACGTCTTGCTTGTTCTATGTTGCTCTGTCTGTATGCTACGTCTTGCTTGTTCTATGTTGCTCTGTCTGTATTCTACGTCTTGCTTGTTCTATGTTGCTCTGTCTGTATTCTACATCTTGCCTGTTCTATGTTGCTCTGTCTGTATGCTACGTCTTGCTTGTTCTATGTTGCTCTGTCTGTATGCTACGTCTTGCTTGTCCTATGTTGCTCTGTCTGTATGCTACGTCTTGCTTGTTCTATGTTGCTCTGTCTGTATGCTATGTCTTGCTTGTTCTATGTTGCTCTGTCTGTATTCTACGTCTTGCCTGTTCTATGTTGCTCTGTCTGTATGCTACGTCTTGCTTGTTCTATGTTGCTCTGTCTGTATGCTACGTCTTGCTTGTCCTATGTTGCTCTGTCTGTATGCTACGTCTTGCTTGTTCTATGTTGCTCTGTCTGTATGCTACGTCTTGCTTGTTCTATGTTGCTCTGTCTGTATGCTACGTCTTGCTTGTTCTATGTTGCTCTGTCTGTATGCTACGTCTTGCTTGTTCTATGTTGCTCTGTCTGTATGCTACGTCTTGCTTGTTCTATGTTGCTCTGTCTGTATGCTACGTCTTGCTTGTCCTATGTTGCTCTGTCTGTATGCTACGTCTTGCTTGTTCTATGTTGCTCTGTCTGTATGCTACGTCTTGCTTGTCCTATGTTGCTCTGTCTGTATGCTACGTCTTGCTTGTTCTATGTTGCTCTGTCTGTATGCTACGTCTTGCTTGTTCTATGTTGCTCTGTCTGTATGCTACGTCTTGCTTGTTCTATGTTGCTCTGTCTGTATGCTACGTCTTGCTTGTCCTATGTTGCTCTGTCTGTATGCTACGTCTTGCTTGTTCTATGTTGCTCTGTCTGTATGCTACGTCTTGCTTGTCCTATGTTGCTCTGTCTGTATGCTACGTCTTGCTTGTTCTATGTTGCTCTGTCTGTATTCTACGTCTTGCTTGTCCTATGTTGCTCTGTGTTGCTCACTGCTCAATGATTGTCTATATTGTAATTGTTTTTAATAACCTGCCCAGGGACTGCGGTTGAAAATTAGCCGGCTGGCTAAAACCGTCACTTTTACTGAAACGTTGAATAATGTGCACTGTCCCTGTAAAAATAAAATAAACTCAAACTCAAGCCTAAGATCAACATGCGCAATGCCAAGCGTCAGCTGGAGTGGTTTAAAGCTCTCCGCCATTGGATTCTGGAGCAGTGGAAACACATTCTCTGGATTGATGAATCCCGCTTCAAATAGCTCTAAAATCTAAATTAGAGCATGACAGACGTAGGTTTACCATGTTGAGAAATAAGGTGATAAAAGAAATCAGACAGGCCAAGGCAAACTTTTTTATTAACATAATTGGTGAAGCAAAGGGAAATTCTAAATTGATATGGGAGAATCTAAAAAAGTTAACAGGGAAAGACCATAGTAACACTGCAAAAAGACTAGAAATCATGGTGAATAACAATCTAACACAGGATGCAGTTGAAATAGCAACAGCCTTCAATTCCTACTTTATTGACTCTGTCAGGTTACTGACACAGAACCCCTTCACTGATTTCTTGGGCTCAGTGCTAGTGAATGACACTCAACCTGTCTTCATCATAAGGGAGGTTTCTGAGTCAAAGGTGAACAAGGTGATTAGCTCACTAAAGAACTCTAAAGCCAAAGATGTGTTTGGGATGGACTCTACCTTTCTTAAAAACTACAAAGAGTCACTCATTGGCCCCATTACTAAGGTCACCAACACATCTATTGGTCTCGGTGTGTTTCCAAGGGTATGGAAGTCGGCCATAATAACGGCCATCTTTAAATCAGGCGACCCTGCTGACGTGAGTAACTACAGGCCCATTAGTATACTACCTGTGGTGTCAAAGGTTGTTGAAAAGTGTGTAGCAGAGCAACTGATTGCCCACCTCAACAACAGCCCCTTCACATTACACTCCATGCAGTTTGGCTTCAGAGCGAAACACTCCACAGAAACGGCCAACTGCTTTCTTCTGGAAAATGTGAAGTCCAAGATGGACAAAGGGGGTGCTGTTGGGGCTGTGTTTCTGGACCTAAGGAAGGCTTTTGATACTGTTAACCATGAGATTCTCATCACAAAATTGTCCAAGTTCAACTTTTCCCCTGATGCATTGAGATGGACAGAACAGGGCTCCGGGCAGCCGAGCGGAAATGGAGGAAAACTCGCCTCCCTGCGGACTTGGCATCCTTTCACTCCCTCCTCTCTACATTTTCCTCCTCTGTCTCTGCTGCTAAAGCCACTTTCTACCACTCTAAATTCCAAGCATCTGCCTCTAACCCTAGGAAGCTCTTTGCCACCTTCTCCTCCCTCTTGAATCCTCCTCCCCCCCCCTCCTCCCTCTCTGCAGATGACTTCGTCAACCATTTTGAAAAGAAGGTCGACGACATCCGATCCTCGTTTGCTAAGTCAAACGACACCGCTGGTTCTGCTCACACTGCCCTACCCTGTGCTCTGACCTCTTTCTCCCTCTCTCCAGATGACATCTCGCGTCTTGTGACGGCCGGCCGCCCAACAACCTGCCCGCTTGACCCTATCCCCTCCTCTCTTCTCCAGACCATCTCCAGTGACCTTCTCCCTTACCTCACCTCGCTCATCAACTCATCCCTGACCGCTGGCTACGTCCCTCCCGTCTTCAAGAGAGCGAGAGTTGCACCCCTTCTGAAAAACCTACACTCGATCCCTCCGATGTCAACAACTACAGACCAGTATCCCTTCTTTCTTTTCTCTCCAAAACTCTTGAACGTGCCGTCCTTGGCCAGCTCTCCCGCTATCTCTCTCAGAATGACCTTCTTGATCCAAATCAGTCAGGTTTCAAGACTAGTCATTCAACTGAGACTGCTCTTCTCTGTATCACGGAGGCGCTCCGCACTGCTAAAGCTAACTCTCTCTCCTCTGCTCTCATCCTTCTAGACCTATTGGCTGCCTTCGATACTGTGAACCATCAGATCCTCCTCTCCACCCTCTCCGAGTTGGGCATCTCCGGCGCGGCCCACGCTTGATTGCGTCCTACCTGACAGGTCGCTCCTAACAGGTGGCGTGGCGAGAATCCGTCTCCTCACCACGTGCTCTCACCACTGGTGTCCCCAGGGCTCTGTTCTAGGCCCTCTCCTATTCTCGCTATACACCAAGTCACTTGGCTCTGTCATAACCTCACATGGTCTCTCCTATCATTGCTATGCAGACGACACACAATTAATCTTCTCCCTTTCCCCTTCTGACGACCAGGTGGCGAATCGCATCTCTGCATGTCTGGCAGACATATCAGTGTGGATGACGGATCATCACCTCAAGCTGAACCTCGGCAAGACGGAGCTGCTCTTCCTCCCGGGAAGGACTGCCCGTCCATGATCTCGCCATCACGGTTGACAACTCCATTGTGTCCTCGTCCCAGAGTGCTAAGAACCTTGGCGTGATCCTGGACAACACCCTGTCGTTCTCAAATAACATCAAGGCGGTGGCCCGTTCCTGTAGGTTCATGCTCTACAACATCCGCAGAGTACGACCCTGCCTCACACAGGAAGCGGCGCAGGTCCTAATCCAGGCACTTGTCATCTCCCGTCTGGATTACTGCAACTCGCTGTTGGCTGGGCTCCCTGCCTGTGCCATTAAACCCCTACAACTCATCCAGAACGCCGCAGCCCGTCTGGTGTTCAACCTTCCCAAGTTCTCTCACGTCACCCCGCTCCTCCGCTCTCTCCACTGGCTTCCAGTTGAAGCTCGCAACCGCTACAAGACCATGGTGCTTGCCTACGGAGCTGTGAGGGGAACGGCACCTCAGTACCTCCAGGCTCTGATCAGGCCCTACACCCAAACAAGGGCACTGCGTTCATCCACCTCTGGCCTGCTCGCCTCCCTACCACTGAGGAAGTACAGTTCCCGCTCAGCCCAGTCAAAACTGTTCGCTGCTCTGGCCCCCCAATGGTGGAACAAACTCCCTCACGACGCCAGGACAGCGGAGTCAATCACCACCTTCCGGAGACACCTGAAACCCCACCTCTTTAAGGAATACCTAGGATAGGATAAAGTAATCCTTCTCACCCCCCTTAAAAGACCTAGATGCACTATTGTAAAGTGGCTGTTCCACTGGATGTCATAAGGTGAAAGCACCAATTTGTAAGTCGCTCTGGATAAGAGCGTCTGCTAAATGACTTAAATGTAAAATGTAAATGGATGAAATCATACCTTGAAGGCAGAACTCAGTGTGTCAGAGTGAGCAATGAGCTGTCGCCCACTCGTAGCTATGATGTGGGCGTGCCCCAAGGGTCAATACTGGGGCCCCTCCTGTTCAGCCTGTACATTAATGATCTGCCTTCTGTCTGTACTGGGTCTGAAGTTCAAATGTATGCAGATGATACAGTGATATATGTGCATACAAAGAGCAAACAACAAGCTGCACAAGAACTCACTACTATAATGGTCCAGGTTACAAAGTGGCTCAGTGACTCGTGTTTGCATCTCAATGTGAAAAAAACTGTTTGCATGTTCTTCACAAAGAGGGCAACAGATGCTACTGAGCCAGATGTCTATGTGTCAGGGGAGAAGCTCCAGGTGGTATCCGATTTTAAGTACCTTGGCATCATACTTGATTCCAACCTCTCTTTTAAAAAGCATGTGAAAAAGGTAATTCAAATAACTAAATTCAATCTAGCTAATTTCCGATTTATACGAAATTGTTTGACTACAGAGGTAGCAAAACTGTACTTCAAATCTATGATACTCCCCCACTTAACATACTGCTTGACTAGTTGGGCCCAAGCTTGCTGTACAACATTAAAACCTATTCAGTCTGTCTACAAACAGGCTCTCAAAGTGCTTGATAGGAAGCCCAATAGCCATCATCATTGTCACATCCTTAGAAAGCATGAGCTCTTGAGTTGGGAAAATCTTGTGCAATACACCGACGCATGTCTTGTATTCAAGATCCTTAATGGCCTGGCTCCCCTCCACTCAATATTTTTGTTAAACAGAAAACCCAGACATATGGCAGCAGATCCACAAGGTCTGCCATGAGAGGTGACTGTATAGTTCCCCTAAGGAAAAGCACCTTTAGTAAATCTGCATTCTCTGTGAGAGCTTCCCATGTCTGGAATACACTGCCATCAGACACACATAACTGCACCACATATCACACTTTCACAAAATGCTTGAAGACCTGGCTAAAGGTCAATCAGATTTGTGAACATGGTCCCTAGCTGTGTGTTGCCGCTTTCCATGTTGTCTGTTGTCTGTAGCTTGTGAGGTGTGGAAACACTTTGTTGCTTTTATGAATTTTGTCTTGCTGCTTTTTGTTCTATGTTGCTCTGTCTGTATGCTATGTCTTGCTTGTCCTATGTTGCTATGTCTTGCTTGTTCTATGGTGCTATTGTCTATATTGTAATTGTTTTTAATAACCTGCCCAGGGACTGCGGTTGAAAATTAGCCGGCTGACTAAAACCGGCACTTTTACTGAATCGTTGATTAATGTGCACTGTCCCTGTAAAAATAAAATAAACTAAACTAAACTAATCTAGCAGTCCGACAGCCGAATCTGGGTTTGGCGGATGCCAGGAGAATTCTACCTGCCTCAATGCATAGTGCCTCAATGCAAACTGTAAAGTTTGGTGGAGGAGGAAAAAGGAATGGCAAATAAGTCTGGCTGCGCAACCGATTGGCAAACGTATTGCAAATTGAAATATCATGTGACTGAACTGAGTAAAAAGACGAAGAAACTATACTATGAAACAAAGATAAATTACATAAAGAATGATGGTAAAAAGCTTTGAAAAGAAAACATTAAATAACATTTTTGGGAAAAAAGGGCAAACTCACCTCCATCATTCATTGAATCGGATGGCTCATTCATCGTAAAACCAACTGATATTGCCAACTACTTTAACGATTTTGTTAATTGGCAAGATTAGCACATTTAGGCATGACATGCCAGCAACGAACGCTGACACTACACATCCGATTATATCTGACCAAATTATGAAAGACAAGCATTGGCATTTTGAATTCAGTAAAGTGAGTGTGGAAGAGGTGAAAAAATTATTGTTGTCTATCAACATTGACAAGCCACCGGGGTCTGACAACTTGGATGGAAAATTACTGAGGATAAAAGCAGACGATATTGCCACTCCTATTTGCCCAATTTTTAAGCCTACTAGGAAGCATGTGCCCCCAGGCTTGGAGGGAAGCAAAAGTCATTCCACTACCTAAGAATAGTAAAGCCCCATAGTCGACCAATCAGCCTGTTACCAACTTTTAGCATGCTTATAGGGAAGGACATTCAACATGCCCAGAACAAATGATTGATGATTGGCTGAGAGAAATTGATGATGAAAAGATTGTGGGGGCTGTTTTGTTAGACTTCAGTGCAGCTTTTGACATTATTGATCATAGTCTGACGCTGGAAAAACGTATGTGTTATGGCTTTACATCCCCTGCTATATTGTGGATAAAGAGTTATAGGTCTAACAGAACACAGAGGGTTCTTTAATGAAAGCCTCTCCAACATAATCCTGGTAGAATCTGGAATTCCCCAGGGCAGCTGTCTAGGCCCCTTCCTTTTTTTCAATCTTTACTAATGACAGTATGTCTATGTATGCAGATGACTCAACACTATACATGTAAGCTACCACAGCGACTGAAATGACTTAGTTCTGAGCATGGGCTCAGAACAGGACAGCACGACTGGCCCGTGAATGTGCACAGAGAGCTAATATTAATACTATGAATGTCAATCTCGTCTGGCTCAAAGTGGAGGAGAGATGGCCTTCATCACTACTTGTATTTCTGAGAGGTATTGACATGTTGAATGCACCAAGCTGTCTGTTTGAACTACTGGCGCACAGCTCTGACACCCAGGCATACCCCACAGGACATGCCACCATAGGTCTCTTCACAGTTCCAGAACAGACTATGGGAGGCTCACAGTACTACATAAAGCCATGACTACCACATCAAGTAACTGATGCAAGCAGTAAAATTAGATTTTAAAAAACAGGTAAAAATACACCTTATGGAACAGTGGGGACTGTGAAGCAACACAAACATAGTCACAGACACATGCAATACACACACACGATAACATACGCACTATACATACATGTACACATGGACTTTGTACTGTAGATATGTGGTAGTGGTGGAGTAGGGGCCTGAGGGCACACATTGTGTTCTGCCTTGGCAGCAGCTAATGGGGATCCATGATAAATACAAATACAAATGGTCTGGGGCTGTTTTTCATGGTTCGGGCTAGTACCCTTAGTTCTAGTGAAGAGACATCTTAACGCTACAGCATACAATGACATTCTAGATGATTCTGTGCTTCTAATTTCGTGGAAAAAAGTTTGGGGAAGTCCTTTTCCTGTTTCAACATGACAATGCCCCCGTGCACAAAGCGAGGTCCATACAGAAAAGGTTTGTCGAGATCGATGTGGAAGAATATGACTGGCCTAGAAAAGATCCCTGACCTCAACTCCATCAAACATTTTGTGATGAATTGGAACGCCGACTGCGAGCCGGGCCAAATCGCCCAACATCGGTGTCCGACCTCACTAATGCTAAAGTCCCCATCGGCAATGTACCAACATCTAGTGGAAAGCCTTCCCAGAAGAGTGGAGGCTGTTATAGCAGCAGTGTTCCAACATCTAGTGGAAAGCCTTCCCAGAAGAGTGGAGGCTGTTATAGCAGCAGTGTTCCAACATCTAGTGGAAAGCCTTCCCAGAAGAGTGGAGGCTGTTATAGTAGCAATGTTCCAACATCTAGTGGAAAGCCTTCCCAGAAGAGTGGAGGCTGTTATAGCAGCAATGTTCCAACATCTAGTGGAAAGCCTTCCCAGAAGAGTGGAGGCTGTTATAGCAGCAGTGTTCCAACATCTAGTGGAAAGACTTCCCAGAAGAGTGGAGGCTGTTACAGCAGCAATGTTCCAACAACTAGTGGAAAGCCTTCCCAGAAGAGTGGAGGCTGTTATAGCAGCAATGTTCCAACAACTAGTGGAAAGCCTTCCCAGAAGAGTGGAGGCTGTTATAGCAGCAGTGTTCCAACATCTAGTGGAAAGCCTTCCCAGAAGAGTGGAGGCTGTTACAGCAGCAATGTTCCAACAACTAGTGGAAAGCCTTCCCAGAAGAGTGGAGGCTGTTACAGCAGCAATGTTCCAACAACTAGTGGAAAGCCTTCCCAGAAGAGTGGAGGCTGTTATAGCAGCAATGTCCCAACATCTAGTGGAAAGCCTTCCCAGAAGAGTGGAGGCTGTTATAGCAGCAATGTTCCAACATCTTGTGGAAAGCCTTCCCAGAAGAGTGGAGGATGTTATAGCAGCAATGTTCCAACAACTAGTAGAAAGCCTTCCCAGAAGAGTGGAGGCTGTTACAGCAGCAATGTTCCAACAACTAGTGGAAAGCCTTCCCAGAAGAGTGGAGGCTGTTATATGAAGCAAAGGGGGACATACTTTTGGTCATGTAGTGTATCTACTAAAGTCATGTTCGGTAGGCAAGCTATTTCTCTGCCAGTAATTGGCTCTGCCTTGACAGTTAGTAAAATATACATTTTCATAAACTGCCATTAATAGTATTGATAGTATGCATCACCATATCACTCCTTTATATGGGTGAGAAGACCAGAAAGACATCCACAATAGTGATGTATATGACTGCTACTCCTTTAGGTATATCTCAACTCCTCCACCGGTACTAGACCTATAGTAGGCCTATTGTCCAATCAAATCCATACACATATTTAGCAGATTTGATTTTGGAATGTTTCCCCTCTCTTCACCTCCCATCTACTCTGTCATCTCTGTCATCTGGAGATGTTCGTTGAATAGATTGATTCTATTTGAGAGAGTCCTCTGGGATTTGTGTGTGTGAGCACATACTTTAATTTTTTTTTAACTAGGCAAGTCAGTTAAGAACACATTCTTATTGATAATGACGACCTAGGAACAGTACCTGTCAGCAACAGGTGTGGCTGAAATAGCGGACACCCCATTTGAAAGGGGTGTCCACATACTGTTGGTGATGTAGTGTACTTTATAACGGTCAAGTTGGAAACCACAACGCATCTAAATGAGGAAAAAGAGAGGCCTCAAAGCATTACATCTGATGTGAATCAGTAGGAACATAGTAGGGGTTCACAGCAGTAACCACCAGGTGGAGTATGATCCAAAGAAAAGAGGTGGAAGCGCAGCACTCTAACAAGGAAGGAGTTGGCCAGGGCTTGGCCAGGGCTTGGCCAGGGCTTGGCCAGGGCTTGGTCAGGGCTTGGTCAGGGCTTGGCCAGGGCTTGGTCAGGGCTTGGTCAGGGCTTGGCCAGGGCTTGGTCAGGTCTTGGTCAGGGCTTGGTCAGGGTTATGACCAAGGTCATTCTGATTTCCCCCAAATTCTACCCTTTTCATATCAGTTTGGCAAAAGACATCAGTAAGACTCATTTCCTTACAGAAATGCAGTTGATTGTAATAATTCACTATGAGTCATGTATACTGGAAGAATGAGACATATATACTGGAAGTATTTAAAAAATATATATATAATATTTAACCTTTATTTAACCAGGCAAGTCAGTTAAGAACAAATTCTTATTTACAATGACGGCCTACCCAGGCCAAAACCGTAACCCGGACGACACTGGACCAATTGTGCGCCGCCCTATTGGACTCCCACTCACTGCTGGTTGTGGCGTAGCGGTCTAAGGCACTGCACCTCAGGCCGGTGTAGGCCGTGATTGGCCGGTGTAGGCCGTGATTGGCCGGTGTAGGCCGTGATTGGCCGGTGTAGGCCGTGATAGGCCGTGATTGGCCGGTGTAGGCCGTGATTGGCCGGTGTAGACCGTGATTGGCCAGTGTAGGCCGTGATTGGCCAGGTGGCCGTGATTGGCCAGTGATTGGCCAGTCTAGGCCGTGACAGTGTAGGCCGTGATTGGCCAGTCTAGGCCGTGATTGGCCGGTCTAGGCCGTGATTGGCCGGTGTAGGCCGTGATTGGCCAGTGTAGGCCGTGTTTGGCCAGTGTAGGCCGTGATTGTAAATAAGAAATTGTTCTTAACTGACTTGCCTAGTTAAATGAATGTTAAATTAAAAAAATATAAAGTACAGTGCATTTGGAAAGTATTCAGACCCCTTGACTTTTTCCACATTTTGTTACGTTACAGCCTTATTCTAAAATTCATAAAATAGTTTTTCCCCCTCATCAATCTACACAGAATACCCCATCATGACAAAGCAAAAACAAGTTTTTAGACTTTTTTGAAAATGTTAGCAAACTGAAATATCACTTTTACATTTTTTTTCAGTATTCAGACCCTTTACTCAGTACTTTGTTGAAGCACCAACCTTTGCACACCTGTATTTGGGGAGTTTCTCCCATTCTTCTCTGCAGATCCTCTCCAGCTGTCAGGTTGCTGCGCAGCTATTTCCTGGTCTCTCCAGAGATTCAAGTCCGGGCTCTGGATTGGCCACTCAAAGACATTCAGAGACTTGTCCCGAAGCCACTCCTGTGTTGTCTTGGCTGTGTGCTTAGGGTCGTTGTCCTGTTGGAAGGTGAACCTTCGCTCCAGTCTGAGGTCCTGAGCGCTCTGGAGCAGGTTTTCATCAAGGATCTCTGTACTTTGCACCGTTCATCTTTCCCTCGATCCTGACTAGTCTCCCAGTTCCTGTCGCTGAAAAACATCCCCACATCATGATGCTGCCACCACCATGCTTCACATTAGGCATGGTGCCAGGTTTCCTCCTCCTGCTGAGGAGTTGCTTCTGTCTGGCCACTCTACCATAAAGGCCTGATTGGTGGAGTGCTGCAGAGATGGTTGTCCTTCTGGAAGGTTCTTCCATCTCCACAGAGGAACTCTGGAGCTCTGTCAGAGTGACCATCAGGATCTTGGTCACCTCCCTGACCAAGGCCCTTCTCCCCTGATTGCTCAGTTTGGCTGGGTGGCCAGCTCTAGGAAGAGTCTTGGTGGTTCCAAACTTCTTCCATTTAAGAATGATGGAGGTCACTGTGTTCTTGGGGACCTTCAATGATGCAGACATTTTTTGGTAACCTTCCCCAGATCTGTGCCTTGACACAATCCTGTCTTGGAGCTGTACGGACAATTCCTTTGACCTCATGGCTTGGTTTTTGCTCTGACGTGCACCGTCAACTGTGGGACCTTATAGACAGGTGTATCCCTTTCCAAATCATGTCCAATCAATAGAATTTACCACAGGTGGACTTCAATCAAGTTGTCGAAACATCTCAAGATTGATCAATGGAAACAGGATGCACCTGAGCTAAATTTCTCTCAGAGCAAACGGTCTGAATACTTATGTAAATAAGGTATGTTTTTTAATACATTTGCACAATTGTTGTTTTTTTAACTGTTTTTGCTTTGTCGTCATGGGGTATTGTGTGTAGATTGATGAGGGAGGAAAAATAACTTAATCCATTTTAGAATAAGGCTGTAACGTAACAAAATGTGGAGAAAGGTCTGTATACTTCCCGAAGGCACTGTATATATTGGAAGTATATGAACAGTATATTGATGTATTTTCACAGTATTGCATTACAATATTGCTTAATAATACAGATAAATAGCATCTATGAATGTCTGCAGTTTCTAAAATACAGAATTAATGTGTTGACTGTGTGTTATACCCATAACCTAGAAGGATAATCAACTGTAGACAATGGTGACAGGAAGTTCCTTAAAGTTCCTTAAAGGAATGAACCGACCAACCTCAATGAAGGATTCAGCTGGGCCAGCAGCCATGTACTGTAAAAACTGCTGATTGAACATCTATCTTGGCAAGTAGCCTAGTGGTTAGAGCATTGGACTAGTAACCGAAAGGTTGCAAGTTCGAATCCCCGAGCTGACAAGGTACAAATCTGTCGTTCTGCCCCTGAACAGGCAGTTAACCCACTGTTCCTAGGCCGTCATTGAAAATAAGAATTTGTTCTTAACTGACTTGCCTAGTAAAATAAAGGTCAAATTAAAAAATGTAAAATTAAAGTAGGTGCAACGTTGACGTAGGGAGTCAGGAAGGCAGGCAGTTTAATAATAATGAACGAATCAAAAACAAGAGAAACGTCTGACAAGGAAACAGAACCAATACTGCCTGAAGAGTGACGCTAGATAAAGGGGAAGTAATCAGGGTGGTGATGGAGTCCAGGTGTGTGTAATGAGGGTTGCCAGGTGTGTGTAATGAGGGTTGCCAGGACCAGTGATGAGTAGACCAGCGATATCGAGTGCCGGAGAGGGGGAGTAGACATGACAGTACACCCCCCCCACGATGAGTGGCTACAGGCGCAGGACGATGCTGGTCAGGAGGACAGCTCTGAGTACGAGGAGCGGGCTGGACGGTGAAGGTGGAATTCTTGGGTGAGGTTGGGATCTAGAATATCGTTCACCAGAACCCAGCACCGCTCCTCTGGACTGTACTCCTCCCAGTCCTCCAGTTACTGGAGCCGACCCCCACGACATCGAGAGATCTGACAGCATAGGCAGGGCTCCCCTCGATGTCCAAGGGAGGAGGAGGGGGTTGTGGGGGACGGCATCAGCCAGGGGACAAGGAACCACCGGCCTGAGGAGGGAAACATGAAAAGAGGGTGAGATCCGGTAGTTGGTGGGGAGCTGTACTCTGCAAGTTTCCTCGTTTACCCTTCCGGAGGACCTAGAGTCCTGGCCCACAAACCCAGGACTCCGCTTCTTCAGGTCAGGCAGAGCGGCAGTTTCCTGGTGGAGAGCCAAACGCGGTCACCAGGATGGAACACGGGAGCTCCACTGCGGTGGCGATCCGCCTGCTCTTTCTGACAGCGGACCATACCTCTTCTGCGCGCCTGAACCACTCGTCCACCGCAGGAGCTTTGGTCTGGCTTGGGGTCATGGAGCTTTGGTCTGGCTTGGGGTCATGGAGCCAGGGTCAGCTGATAACCCAGAATACATTGGAAAGGAGTCAGCCCGGTGGAAGAGTGACGCAATGAATTCTAGGCTTATTCAGCCCAAGGAAGGAATCGGGCCCACTCCCCCGGTCGGTCCTGGCAGTGACTCCTCAGGAACCTCTCAGCTCCTGGTTCATCCTCTCCACCTGCCCGTTTGATTGAGGCCAATACCCGGAAGTGAGGCTGACCGTGGCCCCCAGCTTTTCAATGAAAGCCTTCCGTCGTACACGTGATGGGAATTGGAGGCCACGATATCCTCCGGAAGACCTGCTGGAACAGTGCCTCAGTGACCTGGAGAACAGTAGGGAGACCAGAGACAGGGATGAAACTGCATGATTGAGAATCTGTCGACAACCACCAAAATGGTGGTGAATCCATCGGAGGGGAGATCAGTGACGAAATCAATGGACAGATGAGACCAGGGACGAGGGGCACAGGGAAGGAGTTTTAAATGAGTAAATACTGAACAACCAGGGACGCAGAGGCACAGGGAAGGAGTTTTACCTGAGTACATACTGAACGACCAGGGACGCAGAGGCACAGGGAAGGAGTTTTACCTGAGTAAATACTGAACGACCAGGGACGCAGAGGCACAGGGAAGGAGTTTTACCTGAGTACATACTGAACGACCAGGGACGCAGAGGCACAGGGAAGGAGTTTTACCTGAGTAAATACTGAACGACCAGGGACGCAGAGGCACAGGAAAGGAGTTTTACCTGAGTAAATACTGAACGACCAGGGACGCAGAGGCACAGGGAAGGAGTTTTACCTGAGTAAATACTGAACGACTAGGGACGCAGAGGCACAGGGAAGGAGTTTTACCTGAGTAAATACTGAACGACCAGGGACGCAGAGGCACAGGGAAGGAGTTTTACCTGAGTAAATACTGAACGACCAGGGACGCAGAGGCACAGGGAAGGAGTTTTACCTGAGTAAATACTGAACATGAGTCGACAGTGTGCAACGTGAAATAGAGGGAGCACTGGAGTAGGAAGCCACGGCATTTGGATTGGGACCTGTCCTATTTGTCCGGGAGGGATAAGCGGGCATCGCTGACCTGGGCGGACTGTTGGATGGGCTGAGGTGCTGGCTCGACTTGTGGTAGAGAATCCTCCGCATGTTTGGAGTTGACGCCCCTCTAGGGAATGTCGAGAGGTTGAAGAACACGGAGGACCTCATCCGTAGCCGTCCCCAGTTCTGCCAGTTAGTCGTGGTGTTGGCGAAGTAGGTGTCCCTGGTCGCTGACCATCTAGGAGATGTCCTGATTAACTGCTGCTTCCATTTGTTGAGGCTGTATTCGGTAACGTTGACGCAGGGAGTCAGGTAGTTTAATAATAATGAATGTAGACCTATAAAACAACAAGCGAACCGTTAGAGAAGGAAACATAACCAACGCTGCCTGAAGAGTGATGCTAGATAAAGGGGGAGTAATCAGGGTTGTGATGGAGTCCAGGTGTGTGTAATGAGGATTGCCAGGTGTGCGTAATGAGGGTTACCAGTTGTCCGTAAGGAGGGTTGCTAGGTGTGTGAAATGATGGTTGCCAGGTGTGTTTAATGAGGGATGCCAGGTGTGCGTAATGAGGGTTGCCACATGTGCGTAATGAGGGTTGCCAGGTAGTGTAATGAGGGTTGCCAGGTGTGTGTCGTGAGGGTTGCCAGGTGGTGTAATGAGGGTTGCCAGGTGTGTATAATGAGGGATGCCAGGTGTATGTCGTGAGGGTTGCCAGGTAGTGTAATGAGGGTTGCCAGGTGTGCGTAATGAGGGTTGCCAGGTGTGTGTAATGAGGGTTGCCAGGTGTGTATAATGAGGGTTGCCAGGTGGTGTAATGAGGGTTTCCAGGTGGTGTAATGAGGGTTGCCAGGTGGGCGTAATGAGGGTTGCCAGGTGTGTGTAATGAGGGTTGCCAGGTGAGTATAATGAGGGTTGCCAGGTGTGTATAATGAGGGTTGCCAGGTGTGTATAATGAGGGTTGCCAGGTGTGTGTAATGAGGGTTGCCAGGTGTGTGTCGTGAGGGTTGCCAGGTGGTGTAATGAGGGTTGCCAGATGTGCGTAATGAGTGTTGCCAGGTGTGCGTAATGAGAGTTGCCAGGTGAATGTAATAAGGGTTTCCAGGTGTGTGTAATGATGGGTTGCCAGGTCCGGTGGTTAATAGACTAGCGACGTCGAGCGCTGGAGAGGGGGACCGGGAGTAGATGTGACAGTAGGGCTACAGCATAAAATGTCAGAGCTGGGTTCAAATAGTATTTTAAATCTTTCAAATACATTGAGCGTTTGCTTTAGCCTGTCTGGAGGGCCAGATAGGCGGGGTTGGCAATTTTTTGGCCCTATTCCATTGATTCCATTGTACCAGGCAAGGTCAATCAAGCACATATATAATATTAGATCTTTCAAATAATAGTTGAACCTAGGTCTGGAACTCACAGGCCCTTCAAGAGAGGCATCTCTGCCCTGCTGGATCATTTTACGTCCAGAAATGGCAACCCTGTCCCTCTCGGCGCCGGCTCATGTTACTGACTCTCACTGGCAGTTCCAATTACATCACAACATTGAAACCGCTAGGGCCGTTTATGAGCAGGAGTTCATATACAGTTGAAGTCGGAAGTTTACATACACCATAGCCAAATTCATTTAAACTCAGTTTTTCACAATTCCTGACATTTAATCCAAGTAAAGATTCCCTGTCTTCGGTCATTTAGGACCACCACACTATTTTAAGAATGTGAAATGTCAGAATAATAGTAGAGAGAATGATTTATTTCAGCTTTTATTTATTTCATCACATTCCCAGTGTGTTAAAAGTTTACATACACTCATTTAGTATTTGGTAGCATTGCCTTTAAATTGTTTAACTTGAGTCAAACGTTTCGGGTAGCCTTCCACAACCTTCCCACAATAAGTTGGGTGAATTTTGGCCCATTCCTCCTGACAGAGCTGGTGTAAGTCAGGTTTGTAGGTCTCCTTGCTCCACACGCTTTTTCAGTTCAGCCCACAAATGTTCTAAAAGATTGAGGTCAGGGCTTTGTGATGGCCCTCCAATACCTTGACTTTGTTGTCTTGAAGCCATTTTGCCACAACTTTCGAAGTATTTTTTATTTATTTTACCTTTATTTAACTAGGCAAGTCAGTTAATTCTTATTTTCAATGACGGCCTAGGAACAGTGGGTTAACTGCCTGTTCAGGGGCAGAACGACATCTTGTACCTTGTCAGCTCGGGGGTTTGAACTTGCAACCTTCCAGTTACTAGTCCAACGCTCTAACCACTAGGCTACCCTGGGGTCATTGTCCATTTGGAAGACCCATTTGTGACCAAGCTTTAAATTCCTGACTGATGTCTTGAGATGTTGCTTCAATATATCCACATCATTTTCCTACCTCATGCTGCCATCTATTTTGGGAAGTGCACCAGTCCCTCTTACATCAAAGCACCCCCACAACATGATGCTGCCACCCCCGTGCTTCACGGTTGGGATGGTGTTCTTTGGCTTGCAAGCCTCCCCCTTTTTCCTCCAAACATAACAATGGTCATTATGGCCAAATAGTTCTATTTTTGTTTCATCAGACCAGAGGACATTTCTCCAAAAAGTACAATCTTAGTCCTCATTTTTTATGGCAGTTTTGGAGCAGTGGCTTCTTCCTTGCTGAGCGGCCTTTCAGGTTATGTCGATATAGGACTCGTTTTACTGTGGATATAAATACTTTTGTACCTGTTTCCTCCAGCATCTTCACAAGGTCCTTTGCTGTTCTGGGATTGATTTGCACTTTTCGCACCAAAGTACGTTCATCTCTAGGAGACAGAACGCGTCTCCTTTCTGAGCGGTGTTAATGGTCCAATGGTGTTAATACTTGCATACTTTTGTTTGTACAGATGAACGTGGTACCTTCAGGCGTTTGGAAATTGCTCCCAGGGATGAACCAGACTTGTGAAGGTCTAAAAAAGTTTTTCTGAGGTCTTGGCTGATTTTCTTTGATTTTCCCATGATGTCAAGCAAAGAGGCACTGAGTTTGAAGGTAGGCCTTGAAATACATCTACAGGTACACCTCCAATTGATTCAAATGATGTCAATTAGCCTACCAGAAGCTTCTAAAGCCATGACATCAGTTTCTGGAATTTTCCAAGCTGTTTAAAGGCATAGTCAACTTTGTGTATGTTAACTTCTGATCCACTGGAATTGTGAGTTATAAGTGAAATAATCTGTCTGTAAACAACTGTTGGAAAATTGACTTGTGTCATGCACCAAGTAGATGTCCTAACTGACAAAAACTATAGTTTGTTAACAAGAAATTTGTGGAGTGGTTGAAAAAGGAGTTTTAATGACTTCAACCTAAGTGGATGTAAACTTCTGACTTCAACTGTTTATGTCTCAAGACTTCATCCATGACACGTCATTAAAGTCTGTATCATTACAAAAGGATGTTAAACATGAACCTTGTACAATCATCCAGAAGTCATGTGATCCTGTTTCTCTACAGCGGTAATCAGCCTGGTAATTACGAGGATAATAAAATGTGGGTTGATGGCAGTAAATGAAATGTCAGGATTGCCAATATAAAATAGTTAAGATACATTTTCTCGTGACAAGAAAGCACACAGGGACACCGAATGACATCTCTGGCCCGTTTCATAGGAGTTTATTTCTTGTAATTCTGCCAACGTTTACAGTAGCAACACCAGGAACCTCTCTTCAGAGGCGACACATTGCACATACAATACTCTTGTCTCAATAACAGCACAGTGCTAAACTTAAAAGTAGCTCTTCACTAGAATAATAGTACTCAGTAGGAGGCTACCAAGAATCACTACAACTCACAAGAAGCCAGACAAAAAAACCTCTCGTCTTCACACGACAACGTTACACAAATAAAGGACCGACACTACTGAGGAGCCAAATAATAGAAGATGGGTTGGTGTACTGCAGTGAGAGTTAGATTAGGGTTTCCTGGAGACACTTGGACCTTAGGTTTCATTGCAATGCCGTTCCAGCCCCCCCCCCAACAGGGCAGGGCGAGCGACCTAGCGTGGCTTTTATGTGTGTGTGTGTGTGTGTGGTGGGGGGGTACTGTATGTATGCAGGATGAAATCAAGAAGGCCCAAGGATAGAAAACCTCCTTAGATTGGGTGCCTGAAGTTTTTGCCAGCGAAAACAGCCTTGTCTCCAAGCTCCTCCTCAATCCTATGGAAGGGCAGGAAGTCAAACAGTCAGTTTGAGGTTTCAACACTTGAACCATTTTAACGGCTAAAAGAGGAAGTCATAAAACAACCGAGTCCTTTCCTTGATAATTGTACATTGAGATGAGTGATATCTGGGCCAAGTCTAGCTCGTTTAAGTCATGGAGATATATCTAATGAAGAATATATGACATGGTAGTTTTCCTAGCGACAGCATTTTATACAGCTGAGATAGAGTTTAAAGACGGGGGGGGGCTCACCTGAGCAGCTGGTTGTACTTAGCCAGACGCTCAGACCTGCATGGAGCACCGGTCTTGATCTGGAGAAGGGAACACAGCATATCAGTAACTTACGTTCACTGGAACACAGCATACCAAGTTAATCGGTACACTCGCTGTAGCTAAGGGCAAAACTGAGAAAAACCGAAGCTGAACAACTTTGGTGAGGGAGCTTGCAGTTGCATTGAATGTAATAACATGCAATAGAATATCACTAAAGGACAGAACAAATGTCTGTCTGCAGAGGTTTGAGCCAACAACGACTGTGGTTTCCAGGGCAACACCAGTAGTAATGTCTATGTATTGATCTTAAAAAGAGGTGTAGCCTACCTGTCCAGTGCAGAGACCGACAACCAGGTCAGCAATGAAGGTGTCCTCTGTCTCTCCAGAGCGATGGCTGACCATCACCCCCCAGCCGTTTGTCTGGGCCATCTTGCAGCTACACAGGAAACAGGTACAGGATCAATGTCTGTCTTGTATAAAGATGCTTGAGATGATGAATCAAATTCCAATCTTGGTATAAACAAACAACTACTGCTGCTAGAGCTCACCACTACCACCACTACCACTACTACTACTACTACTACTACCACCACCACCACTACTACCACCACCACCACCACCACCACCACTACTACTACTGCTACTACCACCACCACTACTACATGCATTATATCTGGTAGTACACTACATTCTATAACATTCATTATATCTGGTAGTACACTACATTCTATTCTGTAACATTCATTATATCTGGTAGTACACTACATTCTATAACATTCATTATATCTGGTAGTACACTATATTCTATTCTGTAACATTCATTATATCTGGTAGTACACTGCATTCTATTCTGTAACATTCATTATATCTGGTAGTACACTGCATTCTATTCTGTAACATTCATTATATCTGGTAGTACACTGCATTCTATTCTGTAACATTCATTATATCTGGTAGTACACTGCATTCTATTCTGTATCATTCATTATATCTGGTAGTACACTGCATTCTATTCTGTAACATTCATTATATCTGGTAGTACACTACATTCTATTCTGTAACATTCATTATATCTGGTAGTACACTGCATTCTATTCTGTAACATTCATTATATCTGGTAGTACACTGCATTCTATTCTGTAACATGCATTATATCTGGTAGTACACTGCATTCTATTCTGTAACATTCATTATATCTGGTAGTACACTACATTCTATAACATTCATTATATCTGGTAGTACACTACATTCTATAACATTCATTATATCTGGTAGTACACTATATTCTATTCTGTAACATTCATTATATCTGGTAGTACACTGCATTCTATTCTGTAACATTCATTATATCTGGTAGTACACTACATTCTATTCTGTAACATTCATTATATCTGGTAGTACACTGCATTCTATTCTGTAACATTCATTATATCTGGTAGTACACTGCATTCTATTCTGTAACATGCATTATATCTGGTAGTACACTGCATTCTATTCTATAACATTCATTATATCTGGTAGTACACTGCATTCTATTCTATAACATTCATTATATCTGGTAGTACACTACATTCTATTCTGTAACATTCATTATATCTGGTAGTACACTGCATTCTATAACATTCATTATATCTGGTAGTACACTACATTCTATAACATTCATTATATCTGGTAGTACACTACATTCTATAACATTCATTTTATCTGGTAGTACACTACATTCTATAACATTCATTATATCTGGTAGTACACTACATTCTATAACATTCATTATATCTGGTAGTACACTATATTCTATTCTGTAACATTCATTATATCTGGTAGTACACTACATTCTATAACATTCATTATATCTGGTAGTACACTACATTCTATAACATTCATTATATCTGGTAGTACACTACATTCTATTCTGTCTGAAAAAAAACCCACTTGGGACTCTGTTTCCCTGAGCAAGTCAAAATGGGTGCCAGTGGTACAGAGCGAGTGGTGTTGCTAACTATATATATGAATTGTCTGTCTGCGCGTGGACCAGTACTTACGCCTGCAGGGACTCTGTGACGGAGCCGATCTGGTTGACCTTGAGCAGCAGGCAGTTGCAGGCCTTGTCGGCCACACCCTTGGCGATGCGCTTGGGGTTGGTGACGGTCAGATCATCACCCACCACCTGGATGCTGGTCTCCGCCGTGAACTTGGACCATGCCGCCCAGTCATCCTGGTCGAAGGGATCCTCAATGGACACCACTGTAGAAGACAGAGGAGGATGGTTGTAACGGGTTAGTTGCTAGAGCACGTCGTTGAGGTCACTACTGGGGAGAGGAAGGGATAAGTCACTTTAAAGCCTAATTAACTAAATTAATTAATTAAATTAATTAGATATTTATTGTTCAACGGATTTACCTTCGGCTCCCAAACATCAGGGCTTTAAACTCTAGCTAGAGGAGTATTACAGTACCTTAAAGATCCAGAGGCCCTGGCCTCTTACAGAGGGTGAAAGTCAGTCACTCAGCCTAACAGAAATGGCACCCTATTCCCTACATAGTGCACTACTATTAACCAGAGCCCTATGGGTAGTAGTGTGCCCTATAGGGAATAGTGTGCCATTTGGGACTGTGACCGGAGTCTTAACAGTATAATGAGGATCAGTGGTTCTCAGTAGCAGACCTGGGTAACTCAGCCGGAGTCTTAAAATGAGGATTAGTGTTTCTCTTAGTATCAGACCTGGGTAATCCTTCATCTAGTGGTAGTGGCACTGCCGACCCCAGGCAACCTATCCCCCTTGGTGATGGGGGTCAAAAGTAGTGCACTATATAGGGAATAGGGTGGCATTTGGGATGCATGGACACCAACCTGGGTAATCCTTGACGAAGCTCTTGTAGAGGTCTCCCAGCTGGTCTGGGGTGATGTAACGGCTGGAGTCGTCAGGTGACTTGAAGTCCAGGTCGTATTTCCCGTCCTTGTAGAACTCGGAGGCGGCCACGTCCATGCCGATCACGATCTTGTCAGTGTAGCCGGCTTTGCCAATGGCTTCCTTCAGCAGCTCCAGAGCTGAGAGGAACATAGATCAATTAGAGTTAAGATTCCCTCACGATGAATAAGGAGATTTGGTTGGCTTTATATATATTTATTAATTCATTCTTAGGCTCCCTGTCTGGCTTCTGACATATATAGGGTGTTTATATGCTGTTTAATTAATATGACATGTAACCTATTTGAAATTATGTTCGCTTCTTACATTCACCTTTTCATATTTATTCAAATACTTTTCATTCAAATTCATATGGTTTGGTTTCAATACTTAAAAACCAATTGGTAGGTCCAGGTAGTCACAAAAAATAGATGGGTGCTGGTTAAATTGTGATTTTGACTGAATGGAGCGAATTTGGAGCGAAAGTGAAGATTTTTCTGTGAGTGTGGAAAACGTTTTTTATTTTTTAGCAGAGCGTTAGGAAAGACATGGAGGAAACCGCACCATGAGGCGAGGAGCGGGATTTCCAACCGCTCAACTCCGCTCACCTGTGCTGAGGGCTAGAGGGCTCTAGGACATTCCCTCTCAGCTAAGACACAGAAGTGTCAGGAAGCAGCATCACAGCCCCGCACCAGGAGGCGAGGAGCGGGATTTCCAACCGCTCAACTCCGCTCACCTGTGCTGATTGAAATATACTGAGCTACACAGAGTCAAACAGAGCTACACTGGTCTGTACATTATTCAGTATTGGATTGAGGCCTTCATTTAGAAATCATCTGTCGCCTCCGGAGTAGCATTCCTGGGCAAATGAATAGAAAGAGCCACACCAACATAGGGTCACGGTGATGTAAACTCTACGGGAGGGGAAGATGGAGGGGCGAGGGATTCTTAGGTGAAGTACTAGAGGGTTCTAGGACATTCCCTCTCAGCTAAGACACAGAAGTGTCAGGAAGCAGCATCACAGCTCATTATTCCACTGAAGTGACGCTGCAGTGGTGCCATACTGCTGGTCATGTGACAACTGTTGCTGGAGAAAAGGGCTATACACCTGATTGATTGATTGATTAACTGACTGACGCTCATCGGCTCTCACCTTCCTTGTTCTCCAGGATGTTGGGGGCGAAGCCTCCCTCGTCTCCCACGTTAGTGGCGTCCTGGCCGTACTTCTTCTTGATGACGTTCTTCAGGTTGTGGTAGACCTCGGCTCCGATCCTCATGGCCTCCTTGAAGGTGCTGGCTCCTACAGGGAGGATCATGAACTCCTGCATGGCCAGCTTGTTGCCTGCGTGGGAACCTCCGTTGATCACGTTGAAGGCCTTGGACAGAGACAGAGGTTTGAACTGAAGTTTCATATCAAACAACATGAAAAAAAGTGTTCAAAGATGACTGAAGAAAGAGCAAAGCAATGTGTACATTGTAACGGAGGAGAGCTATGCCTGAGAGACGAGACGGGTTTAACCTTTAGACCAACATATCAGGGGTAAGACGTAGCAGCTCAGTGAACCACAGCAACACTAGACTGTATTATCCAGCTGAGCTAAAGCCTAAGCATTAGCTCGGGGAGCTAACGTACAGTTGAAGTCGGAAGTTTACATACACCATAGCCAAATACATTTAAACTCAGTTTTTCACAATTCCTGACATTTAACCCAAGTAAAAATTCCCTCTCTTAGATCAGTTAGGATCACCACTTTCTTTTAAGAATGTGGAATGTCAGAATAATAGTTGAGAGAATGATTTATTTCAGCTTTTATTTCTTTCATCACATTCACAGTGGGTCAGAAGTTTACATACACTCATTTAGTATTTGGTAGCATTGCCTTTAAATTGTTTAACTTCGGTCAAACGTTGCGAGTAGCCTTCCCCAAGCTTCCCACAATAAGTTGGGTGAATTTTGGGGCATTCCTCCTGGCAGAGCTGGTGTAACCGGGTCAGGTTTGTAGGCCTCCTCGCTCATACACGCTTTTTCAGTTCTGCCCACACATTTTCTATAAGATTGAGGTCAGGGCTTTGTGATGGCCACTCCAATACCTTGACTTTGTTGTCCTTAATCCATTTCACCACAACGTTGGAAGTATGCTTGGGGCCATTGTCCATTTGGAAGACCCATTTGCGACCAAGCTTTAACTTCCTGACTGATGTCTTGAGATGTTGCTTCAATATATCCACATCATTTTCCTACCTCATGCTGCCATCTATTTTGTGAAGTGCACCAGTCCCTCCTGCAGCAAAGCACCCCCACAACACGATGCTGCCACCCCCGTGCGTCACGGTTGGGATGGTGTTCTTCGGCTTGCAAGCCTCCCCCTTTTTCCTCCAAACATAACGATGGTCATTATAGCCAAACAGTTATATTTTTGGTTCATCAGAACAGAGGACATTTCTCCAAAAAGTATGACCTTTGTCCCCATGTGCAGTTGCAAACCGTAGTTTCCTTGCTGAGCGGCCTTTCAGGTTATGTCGATACAGGACTCGTTTTACTGTGGATATAGATACTTTTGTACCTGTTTCCTTCAGCATCTTCACAAGGTCCTTTGCTGTTGTTCTGGGATTGATTTGCACTTTCCGCACCAAAGTACGTTCATCTCTAGGAGACAGAACGAGTCTCCTTCCTGAGCGGTATGACGGCTGCGTGGTCCCATGGTGTTTATACTTGCGTACTATTGTTTGTACAGATGAATGGGGTGCCTTCAGGCGTTTGGAAATTGCTCCCAAAGATGAACCAGACTGGTGGAGGTCTACAATTTCTTTTCTGAGGTTTTGGCTGATTTCTTTTGATTTTCCCATAATGTCAAGCAAAGAGGCACTGAGTTTGAAGGTAGGCCTTGAAATACATAAACAGGTACACCTCCAATTGATTCAAATGATGTCAATTAGCCTATCAGGAGCTTCTAAAGCCATGACATAATTTTCTGGAATTTTCCATGCTACTTAAAGGCACAGTCAACTTAGTGTATGTAAACTTCTGACCCACTGGAATTGTGATACAGTGAATTATAAGTGAAAAAATCTGTCTGTAAACAATTGTTGGAAAAATGACTTGTGTCATGCACAAAGTAGATGTCCTAACCGACTTGCCAAAACTATAGTTTGTTAACAAGACATTTGTGGAGTGGTTGAAAAACGAGTTTCAATGAACCTAAGTGTATGTAAACTTCCGACTTCAACTGTAAGTCAGCTTTAGCTCAGCAGGACAACACAGTCTTGATGCAAGGTCACATAAAGATGACTCACACATTAGTAAACACAGACTTAAATGGGACTGGAAGGATGACGATAAACTTACTGGGGACTGGAAGGATGACGATAAACTTACTGGGGACTGGAAGGATGACGATAAACTTACTGGGGACTGGAAGGATGACGATAAACTTACTGGGGACTGGTAGGATGACGATAAACTTACTGGGGACTGGAAGGATGACGATAAACTTACTGGGGACTGGAAGGATGACGATAAACTTACTGGGGACTGGTAGGATGACGATAAACTTACTGGGGACTGGAAGGATGACAATAAACTTACTGGGGACTGGTAGGATGACGATAAACTTAATGGGGACTGGAAGGATGACGATAAACTTAATGGGGACTGGTAGGATGACGATGAACTTTAATGGGGACTGGTAGGATGACGATGAACTTAATGGGGACTGGTAGGATGATGATAAACTTAATGGGGACTGGTAGGATGACGATAAACTTACAGGGACGGGGAGGATGACATTGGGGTTGCCAGCGAGGTCAGCGATGTGACGGTAAAGGGGGACACCTTTCTCAGCAGCACCGGCCTTGCACACAGCCAGGGACACGCCCAGGATGGCGTTGGCACCAAACTTAGCTGAGGGGGAAAACAGAAAGCGAAGAGCCCATATAGCAAACAATTTCTGCCTTTTTTTCTCATTTTCCTAAATTGTTGATTTGGGCTGTATTCAAGTAGACTGCTGTTTCCTATTGCTTGCATAGGGACCAAGGAAGGTAACATGACATTTATGTATTTGCATTGAAGCCTCGTACACTGGAATGCACTCAACTCTATGCTACAATTCCATATACCAACCAAAAGGAAGTCACCTACACTTGTTCTCTGTGCCATCCATGTCCAGCATCAGCTTGTCAACCTTTTCCTGCTCCAGGACGTTGACGTTCTGAACAACAGGACAGACAGACAGACACAGAACAACACACCAGTCATTAGAGATGGACGGAACTGACAACAAACAAACAAAAAAAGGTTAGTTCAAAGTTCAAACGGGTTAGCTTAAAACACCTGTCTTCAAGGATGTTTAGGTTCACTAGTACACACTACACACAGCATCTTAAGGTGCTACCTAGCCAGGTTACCTGAGACCTCTGTAGCTCTGGTCACAACATCTTACAGAGAAATTCAACAGACCAAGAGGATATATTGTATCTAGAAAACTCCATGGGGTAAAAAAACAACTCATAAATGGAACTTGAAGTGACGTGTCTTCTCTTACCCTCTGACTTCATTGTACTCAGTCAGGATTGTTCTTAGCTGCTCTATGCCTGTACACTCTATGCAACACTGACTCGACACCAGCACAACGTTGTCAATGTTAGTCAAACAGTGAATGTTCCTACCTGCCGTACAAGCGCAGGTGCAATAGTTTTATTGATATGATCAACGGCTTTTGAGACACCTGCAGAGGGGACAAGCAAAGCGTCACGACCCAGGGAGAAGTAGACCATGCAAGAGCAGCAGGCATTACTAGGCGATCACAGAGCAAGCCTTAGATCTCGCTAATATTATCTGCTGTGGTGGCAGCAACTAGGCTGGTTAAACAAACGTCAAGTGGAATGATCTACTATTGGGATCATGGGGTAATCACAGAAATAGAATGACAATATGGCCGCCGGTCGGTCCACCTGTCACGGAACTTTGACTTGGAGGAATGTCCCTTCTAGTCATTATATTTTTATGGCCGTAAATAACGATTTAGAAAATCTGTGATCGTCTGTGAATGCCTGCCACAGAGGTTAGTGACTTGTCAAATCATGGCAAACCCACTTGAAAGTCATGCTTTCAAATCAACCAGTTCATATTCAGTGTTATCTCTGTCTTAGTCCTGTGTATTTACCTGGTTACACAGAGCTGGGGCCAAGAACTCATTAATATGTTTAACAGCCCTTTTCACCCCTGACAGGAGGAGAGAAGGATGAAGTGTCAGAGAAAAGAATGATGAAGAACGAAGGAAAGATAGAAAACATGTAATGGAAAAAATGTATAGAGTGAGCTGTGTACTAGCCCGGTCCCAGATGTGTCTGTGCTGTCTTGCCAACTCCTGTGGTTATTACCATGGCAACCACACGAGCTGGCCATGCAGCACAGTGAGATCTAGAACCAGGCTAGAGTACATGGACGTTGGAAATGGAAGCAAACATTGGAAACTAGCTATGTCAACAATACATTCTAAGACTAGTGTGTTTCTAAAGTCCACTTATAAATACAGTGCCTATAGCCTAGTGAAAGTCTACACATTTTACTGCCTTAAAATGCTATCTAAAAAGGGAACACATTTAAAAGTGAAAGAAAGTTATAGAAACATTTCCGAATGAATACAAAAATAACATGTCTTGATTGCGTATGTCATTTGGCAACTATTACAGCTGTAAACCATTTTGAATAAGATTCGACCAACTTTGTACAACTCTTATACCCCATAATGACAAAGCGAAAACAGTTTTTTAGATTTTTTTTCAACTTTATAAAAAAAAAAAAGCAGAAATACCTAATTTACATAAATATTCAGACCTTTGCTATGAGACTCGAAATTAAGCTGATAATTATTCTTAAAATTTTTCTACAACTTGATTGGAGTCCACCTGTGGTAAATTCAATTGATTAGACATGATTTGGAAAGGCACACACCTGTCTATATAAGGTCCCACAGTTGTCTGAGAAAAAAACTAAGCCATGAGGTCAAATTAATTGTCTGTAGGATTGTGTGGAGGCACAGATCTGGGGAAGGGTACCAAAAAATGTTTGCAGCATTGAAGGTCCCCAAGAACACAGTGGCCTCCATCATGCTGAAATGGAAGAAGTTTGGAACCACCAAGACTCTTCCTAGAGCTGACCGCCTGGCTAAACTGAGCAATTTGGGTAGAAGGGCCTTGGTCAGAGGGGTGACCAAGAACCCAATGGTCACTCTGACAGAACTCCAGAGTTCCTCTGTGGAGATGGGAGAACTTCTGCAGCACTCCACCAATCAGGCCTTTATAGTAGAGTGGCCAGACGGAAGCCACTCCTCAGTATAAGGCACATGCCAGCGCACTTGGAGTTTGCCAAAAGGCACCTAAAGACTCTGACCATGAGAAACTACATTATCTGGTCTGATGAAACCAAGATTGAACTCTGTGGCCTGAATGCCATTTGTCACGTCTGGAGGAAACCTGGCACCATCTCTGCGGTGAAGCATGGTGGTAGCAGCATCATGCTCTGGGGATGTTTTTCAGGGACTGGAAGACTAGTCAGGATAAGGGGAAAGATGAATGGAGCAAAGTACAGAGATCCTTGATGAAAACCTGCTTCAGAGCGCTCAGGACCTCAGACTGGGGACGAAGGTTCACCTTCCAACAGGACAACGACAGCCAAGACAACACAGGAGTGGCTTCAGCAAAAGTCTCTGAATGTCCTTGAGTGACTCAGCCAGAGCCAAGACTTGAACCCGATCCTACATCTCTGGAGAGACCTGAAAATAGCTGTGTAGTGATGCTCCCCATCCAACCTGACAGAGCTTGAGAGGATCTGCAAAGAAACTCCCCAAATACAGGTGTGCCAAGCTTGTAGCGTCATACCCAAGAAGACTCTAGGCTGTAATCACTTCCAAAGGTGCATCAACAATGTACTGAGTAAAGACTCCAAATACTTATGTACATTTGATATATCTGTTTATTATTTTTATTAATTTGCAAAAATGTCTAAAAACGTGTTTTTGCTTTGGCATTTGGGTAGATTGACGAGAGAGAAAAACCTATTTATAAGGGTTTAACGTAACAAAATGTGGAAAAAGTCAAGGGGTCTGAATACTCTCCAAATGCACTGTAGATCAATTGTTGTAATTTTAAGGAAGTAAAATGTGAAGACTGTGCAAGGGGTGTGACCTTCGCTATGCCCTGTAAATGACAAGTAATTAGCTAGTCCAATCAGAACAGGGAGTGTTACTAGCTAGTCCAATCAGAACAGGGAGTGTTACTGATTGGACTAGCTAGTAACACTCCCTGTTCTGATTGGACTAGCTAGTCCAATCAGAAGAGGGAGTTGTGCGTACCTTTGCCCAGGTAGCGCGTCTTATCGTTGTCACGGAGCTCCAGAGCTTCATAGATACCAGTAGAGGCACCGCTGGGGACAGCGGCCCTGAACAGACCTGGAGAACACAGAAGATAGGATGTTTAATGAGTCTATTTAATCTCTATTTATATTACATACTGTAGGATGAAACCTGGAGAACACAGAAGTGAAACATGGCAGAAAAGCACAAACTATGTAGTTCTGTCCTCGACCTGTTCTTGTCTACTGATTGTTTTGTATTTCTGTATTATGTTTCATGTTCTCTGTGGACCCCAGGAAGAGTAGCTGCACCAATACCAAATCAGGTCCGGTATTCACAAACTGATTTGAAACCAGGTCTGTTATTCACAAACTGATTTGAAATCAGGTCTGATATTCACAAACTGATTTGAAACCAGGTCCGGTATTCACAAAGTGAATAACACATTGACTGATCCAGACTACATTACTGATCCAGACTACATTACTGATTCAGACTACATTACTGATTCGGTTCCTAACACATTGACTGATCTAGATTACGTTACTGATCCGGTTCCTAACACATTGACTGATCCAGACTATATTACTGATCCAGTTCCTAACACATTGACTGATTCAGACTACATTACTGATCCAGACTATATTACTGATCCAGTTCCTAACACATTGACTGATTCAGACTACATTACTGATCCAGTTCCTAACACATTGACTGATCCAGACTACATTACTGATCCAGACTATATTACTGATCCAGTTCCTAACACATTACTGATCCAGACTACATTACTGATCCAGACTATATTACTGATCCAGTTCCTAACACATTGACTGATCCAGACTACATTACTGATCCAGACTATATTACTGATCCAGTTCCTAACACATTACTGATCCAGACTACATTACTGATCCAGTTCCTAACACATTGACTGATCCAGACTACATTACTGATCCAGTTCCTAACACATTGACTGATCCAGACTACATTACCGATCCAGTTCCTAACACATTGACTGATCCAGACTACATTACTGATCCAGACTACATTACTGATCCAGACTATATTACTGATCCAGTTCCTAACACATTACTGATCCAGACTACATTACTGATCCAGACTACATTACTGATCCAGACTATATTACTGATCCAGTTCCTAACACATTGACTGATCCAGACTACATTACTGATCCAGACTATATTACTGATCCAGTTCCTAACACATTGACTGATTCAGACTACATTACTGATCCAGTTCCTAACACATTTACTGATTCAGACTATATTACTGATCCAGACTATATTACTGATCCAGACTACATTACTGATCCAGTTCCTAACACATTGACTGATCCAGACTACATTACCGATCCAGTTCCTAACACATTGACTGATCCAGACTACATTACTGATCCAGACTACATTACTGATCCAGACTACATTACCGATCCAGACTACATTACCGATCCAGTTCCTAACACATTGACTGATCCAGACTACATTACTGATCCAGACTACATTACCGATCCAGTTCCTAACACATTGACTGATCCAGACTACATTACAGATTCAGTTCCTAACACATTACTGATCCAGACTACATTACTGATCCAGTTCCTAACACATTGACTGATCCAGACTACATTACTGATCCAGACTATATTACTGATCCAGTTCCTAACACATTGACTGATTCAGACTACATTACTGATCCAGTTCCTAACACATTTACTGATTCAGACTATATTACTGATCCAGACTATATTACTGATCCAGACTACATTACTGATCCAGACTATATTACTGATCCAGACTACATTACTGATCCAGACTACATTACTGATCCAGACTACATTACCGATCCAGACTACATTACCGATCCAGTTCCTAACACATTGACTGATCCAGACTACATTACAGATTCAGTTCCTAACACATTACTGATCCAGACTACATTACTGATCCCGACTACATTACTGATCCAGTTCCTAACACATTTACTGATTCAGACTATATTACTGATCCAGACTATATTACTGATCCAGACTACATTACTGATCCAGACTACATTACTGATCCAGTTCCTAACACATTGACTGATCCAGACTACATTACCGATCCAGTTCCTAACACATTGACTGATCCAGACTACATTACTGATCCAGACTATATTACTGATCCAGACTACATTACTGATCCAGACTACATTACTGATCCAGACTACATTACTGATCTAGTTCCTAACACATTGACTGATCCAGACTATATTACTGATCCAGACTATATTACTGATCCAGACTACATTACTGATCCAGACTATATTACTGATCTAGTTCCTAACACATTGACTGATCCAGACTATATTACTGATCCAGACTACATTACTGATCCAGACTATATTACTGATCCAGACTACATTACTGATCTAGTTCCTAACACATTGACTGATCCAGACTATATTACTGATCCAGACTATATTACTGATCCAGACTACATTACCGATCCAGACTACATTACAGATTCAGTTCCTAACACATTACTGATCCAGACTACATTACTGATCCCGACTACATTACTGATCCAGTTCCTAACACATTGACTGATCCAGACTACATTACTGATCCCGACTACATTACTGATCCAGTTCCTAACACATTTACTGATTCAGACTATATTACTGATCCAGACTATATTACTGATCCAGACTACATTACTGATCCAGACTACATTACTGATCCAGACTATATTACTGATCCAGACTACATTACCGATCCAGACTACATTACTGATCTAGTTCCTAACACATTGACTGATCCAGACTATATTACTGATCCAGACTACATTACCGATCCAGACTACATTACTGATCTAGTTCCTAACACATTGACTGATCCAGACTATATTACTGATCCAGACTATATTACTGATCCAGACTATATTACTGATCCAGACTTCTTTACTGATCTAGTTCCTAACACATTGACTGATCCAGACTACATTACTGATCCAGACTATATTACTGATCCAGACTATATTACTGATCCAGACTACATTACTGATCCAGTAATAACAATAATATCAATATAAATTAAAATAATAATATTTAGTTATAATATGATGTCTTTCTATTTGGTATTTATGTAGTGAAATCAACTGGAAAGAATTCCATCACTCATATGTTAATCCCATTTTGTTTCCTGAAAAGAGAGAGGGAGGGTCGCTGCCTGGTCGACATGCTAAGCAGATCAATGTGATGTAACAGGCTTGAACAACGAAGCAAAGCTCTCTACTGAGTAACACACACACACCACACAAACACCACACACACACATACACACACACACAGGATGCGACTGCTGTCTCGACCTCAGCTACACACCAAGGTCAGACATTTTGGATTCAACCACGTGAAGAATAGTGGATATGCACATTTGATTCTAACTGCTCATAGGAGACACACAAGTCATCTGGAAATCAGATATGGGATGCTTGATATAGCCTAGCACTAAATCCCAATAAACCTATTCAGATTGATTGAGTCTTAGTGACTTGTTTTCAAGTCAGCTTCAATCAAAACAGCAATACAAAGCATGCAACATATTGCATTTTGGTCACATGCAACCTCCATAGACAAACATTGGCAGTAGAATGGCCTTACTGAAGAGCTCAGTGACTTTCAAGGATGCCACGTATCCAGTAAGTCAGTTTGTAACATAGAGCTGCCCTGCTCAACAGTAAGTGCTTGTTTTTTTTTGTAAAAAAAAAATGTACCCCTTCTTCTCCCCAATTTCGTGGTATCCAATTGTTAGTAATTACTATCTTGTCTCATCGCTACAACTCCCGTACGGGCTCGGGAGAGACGAAGGTCGAAAGCCATGCGTCCTCCGAAACACAACCCAACCAAGCCGCACTGCTTCTTAACACAGTGCGCATCCAACCCAGAAGCCAGCCGCACCAATGTGTCGGAGGAGACACCGTACACCTGGCGACCTTGGTCAGCGCGCAAGGTGAATCATGCTACACCATCTGGCAGTCGGACAGGATGAATCTGGGTTTGGCGGATGCCAGGAGAACACTACCTGCCCCACTACCTGCATCTGGGGCTGTTTTTCATGGTTTGGGCCCTTTAGTTCCAGTGAAGGGAAATCTTAACGCTGCAGCATACAATGACATTCTAGATCATTCTGTGCTTTCAACTTAATGGTAACAGTTTGGGGAAGGCCCTTTCCTGTTTCAGCATAACAATACCCCCGTGCACAAAGCATACAGAAACGGTTTGTTGAGATCGGTGTGGAAGAACTTGAATGGCCTACACAGAGCCCTGACCTCAACCCCATCGAACATCCATTGGGATGAATTGGAACGCCGACTGCGAGCCAGGCCTGAATTCACCCTTCAACCCGAGAATAATATTGCAGTAAGTTAAACTTTTGAACTCATAGGTATATTTTTTGTTTTTGTGGTTAGAAAACCCATCAGGATGTGAAAGTCACTTTCACCCCAGAGGATTCCTACTGGATCTGAGAATAGAAACGGAGACAAAAGACAAAACAGAGAATGTAATTCAAGACCTTTATGTTATATTTATTTTACCTTTATTTAACCAGGCAAGTCAGTTAAGAACAAATCCTTATTTTCAATGACGGCCTAGGAACAGTGGGTTAACTGCCTGTTCAGGGGCAGAACGACAGATTTGTACCTTGTCAGCTCGGGGGTTTGAACTTGCAACCTTCCGGTTACTAGTCCAACGCTCTAACCACTAGGCTACCCTGCCGAACACGTTACATCTGGCGGCCCTTTCTGATCCAACAATACCATTATTATACAGCAGCAGACTT
Source organism: Oncorhynchus nerka (assembly GCF_034236695.1). Classification (NCBI taxonomy): domain Eukaryota; kingdom Metazoa; phylum Chordata; class Actinopteri; order Salmoniformes; family Salmonidae; genus Oncorhynchus; species Oncorhynchus nerka. The sequence goes on along the minus strand of NC_088402.1, from coordinate 89,246,882 downwards.
GTGCATCCCAAATGGTACCTTATTCCTTATTCCCTGTTCCCTATATCAGTGTTTCCCAACTCTGATCTAGGCACTCGAGTACCACCAATAGTACCTCTTCTTTTTTCCCCGTGGCCATGGACAAGTACACCTGATTCTACTTGTCAACCAATCATCAAGCAAGTTGAATCAGGTGTTTTTGTCTGGGGGCTGCAGTTGGGGATCCTGGAGGACTGGAGTTGGACTGTTAGGGGTACTGGAGGACTGGAGTTGGACTGTTAGGGGTACTGGAGGACTGGAGTTGGACTGTTGGGGGTACTGGAGGACTGGAGTTGGACTGTTAGGGGTACTGGAGGACAGGATTTAGACTGTTAGGGGTACTGGAGGACTGGAGTTGGACTGTTAGGGGTACTGGAGGACTGGAGTTGGACTGTTAGGGGTACTGGAGGACTGGAGTTGGACTGTTAGGGGTACTGGAGGACTGGAGTTGGACTGGAGTTGGAGGACTGGAGTTGGACTGTTAGGGGTACTGGAGGACTGTTGGGGGTAGTTGGAGTTGGACTGTTAGGGGTACTGGAGGACAGGACTGTTAGGGGTACTGTTACTGTTAGGGGTACTGGAGGACAGGATTTAGACTGTTAGGGTACTGGAGGACTGGAGTTGGACTGTTAGGACTGGAGTTGGACTGTTAGGGGTACTGGAGGACTGGATTTGGACTGTTAGGGGTACTGGAGGACTGGAGTTGGACTGTTAGGGGTACTGGAGGACTGGAGTTGGACTGTTAGGGGTACTGGAGGACTGGAGTTGGACTGTTAGGGGTACTGGAGGACTGGAGTTGGACTGTTAGGGGTACTGGAGGACTGGAGTTGGACTGTTAGGGGTACTGGAGGACTGGAGTTGGACTGTTAGGGGTACTGGAGGACTGGATTTAGACTGTTAGGGGTACTGGAGGACTGGAGTTGGACTGTTAGGGGTACTGGAGGACTGGATTTAGGGGTACTGGAGGACTGGACTTTAGTACTGGGGGTACTGGAGGACTGGAGTTGACTGTTAGGGGTACTGGAGGACTGGAGTTGGATTTAGACTGGAGGACAGGATTTAGACTGTTAGGGGTACTGGAGGACTGGAGTTGGACTGTTAGGGGTACTGGAGGACTGGATTTAGACTGTTAGGGGTACTGGAGGACTGGAGTTGGACTGTTAGGGGTACTGGAGGACTGGAGTTGGTGTTAGGGGTACTGGAGTTGGACTGTTAGGGGTACTGGAGGACTGGAGTTGGACTCAGGGTGATGATGTCTGTTGAATTTATTATGGATAAATGAATAAACAATATCCCCATTTTAAATAGAATTGTATCTAGGTAAACTTATACTCTGTATGTTTAATAGACAATATGAGTTCAAAAGAAGAAATTGTGTGACAGGAGAAAGGAGTAATAAAACCATTCCAACTGGGCAGGAACAAATGGGTTGTGGACTGTGTAAACACATAAGGTCGTTAGCCTATGGTTGACCCAACCTGAAACTTAGCTCTGGGGTTTTTAGATTAGGCAGTGAGTGCATTCCTAGGGTTTCTGTTAAATAAAACTGTCAGTTCAGTGGTGATCGATAATGTTGAGGGGTCAAAAGTTATCTGGGAGTGTGTTAGTAAGGTAGAAGAACTTTTCACCTTACTTTGTCCCGGTCGAGAGGAGGGGGTTCGGTTAAGGCAGTGAAATGACGTCATCATCTGTATTTAAACTGATGCATGTGTTCGAGTGGGAGCGCGCTCAGAGAATAAATTCTATTACCTATTATTTAAAGACTGGTCTGCGTCTATTTTATGCAAACAAGAAATCTTACAAATTCTCATAAAATAGATGAAGGGCTTTCAATTGATGAAAGCACATCGGCATAATTAAATTGTACTAACAATGTCTCATAGTGAATTTCTAGAAGGTCTATGTCCCTAGTTGTAAAATGTGTGATAGCACCGCAGCAATGGCAGCTTCCTCTGTGTTATTACTCTTTCATTCATCCCTCCATCCCATTCACTATTCCCTCATGGATTTGACCCTATCACAAAAATACGTCAGTATACAGGTGTTGACCTTTCCATCACTTATAATGTGGAATGTTCCAGAATGAATGTTACTTATTGCTCAAGTATACCATTTAAATCATACAGTATATAATTGGAAAGCTTGGGTTCACAGCTATCAATTAAGCACATTTTCAGGAATGTTCAGATAAAACAGAACTTTGACCTTCGACCTCTAGGATACATGTCATAATTACCTGTATAAATTGCTTTAAAAAAAGGAAATCCTGATAGAACCACTTGTAAAAACAACGTTTAAAATCTGAAAGGTCATGACATCACCTTTCAAATAATATATAATATAATCAACTTTGAAAGCACCAGCTATAACTATTGTTTAAAGATAGCCCAACTGACATTAAACTGTTGGAAGTTTAGCCATAGAATTCAACTATACAGTACTGTGTGTGTCAAATGGTTCCCTTTTCACTACATAGTACACTACTTTTGACCAGGGATCACAGGGGTACACTGAAAGTAGTAGTAGTGCTAAAGTAGTGGCATCTGGGAAACAGCCTGGTTTGGGTTTTCTGTTTTCCAGCGGTGACAGATTGGAAATGGAGGGATTAGAACCTGATGATAATCTCCTAAATGACTTCCTCACAATGAAGAATGTCATAAAATACTTGACGTTACAGGATTTAATTCAGCTTCTTGCCTTCACCTGATTTTATATCTTTGGGTGTGATAAGAAGTATTTTGCCGTGTGTGTGTGTGTACTCCCTAGTTTAATGATTAACTCTTAACAGATTGTAAATTAAACTATTAATTTAAATATTTATCTTAGTAAACGTGCACTATGTCTATTCCATTGTCGACGTGCAAATAGAAACATAGTAACATTGATTTCTCAACATCTCCGAAAGAGAACCACAAAATAACCACAGTTGGCTACATTGTTTCAGTAACAGATTGCTACATTATGTAGCTACACCCTCCCACATCTAGTACTAACTTGGCCACACTGCATACCAGTGATTGGCAAAAAAAACAATTGTGAACTGTCTTCAGCTAATCAAAATGGTACAGAAAGGTGTGGCAGAGTACTTCAGTAGTGAGAAAACACTTATCTAGCTGCACCTTGACTTCCTTTCCTCTCCCCCAGACTCACTCACTGCCATTTCTAAATTTCACTCTGTGTGCTACATATACATGTTGAAACTTGTCACTATGATCTTAAAGGGCTAGTGCGAGATTTTGACAATCAAGCAATTTTTCTACTTAACCCCCCCCCCCAAGTCAAAATGAACCATTTGTATATCTCTGTGTACAGTTTGAAGAAGTGGAAGGTCGTTTTGCGAGCCATTGCTAACTAGCATTAGCACAATGACTGGAAGTATATGGGAACAGCTAGCAGTCATTGCACTAATGCTAGTTAACAACTTCCTTCAAACTGCACACAGAGACATTAAAATGGTATCCATGAATTGATCTGACTCTGGGTAAGTAGACAAATCTGTCGTTCTGCCCCTGAACAGGCAGTTAATCCACTGTTCCTAGGCCGTCATTGAAAATAAGAATTTGTTCTTAACTGACTTGCCTAGTTAAATAAAGGTAAAATAAAATAAATGAAATGTTCTGTTGCTAAATGACTACAGGGGAAACACTAATTATACTGTATGTGTCTCAGTATGACCAACATTTACCAGTAGGAACCATTACAGTAACACAGTAGAGCTGTCCAAGCAGTGTACCATTACAGACAGTAGCTATTTTCACTCCACCAATGCGATCTGATCTTCTAGCTCTCTCTAGTAGGTTGTAGGATGTACAGTAGGCTACCCTTACCATGGAGCTAACACACTCTGCCACTTGGAAAGGGACTAGGATATAGGCTACCCTTACCATGGAGCTAACACACTCTGCCACTTGGAAAGGGACTAGGATATAGGCTACCCTTACCATGGAGCTAACACACTCTGCCACTTGGAAAAGGACTAGGATATAGGCTAACCTTACCATGGAGCTAACTCACTCTGCCACTTGGAAAGGGACTAGGATATAGGCTACCCTTACCATGGAGCTAACCCACACTGCCACTTGGAAAGGGACTAGGATAGAGGCTAACCTTACCATGGAGCTAACCCACTCTGCCACTTGGAAAGGGACTAGGATATAGGCTACCCTTACCATGGAGCTAACTCATTCTGCCACTTGGAAAGGGACTAGGATATAGGCTACCCTTACCATGGAGCTAACTCACTCTGCGACTTGGAAAGGGACTAGGATAGAGGCTAACCTTACCATGGAGCTAACTCACTCTTCCACTTGGAAAGGGACTAGGATAGAGGCTAACCTTACCATGGAGCTAACACACTGCCACTTGGAAAGGGACTAGGATATAGGCTAACCTTACCATGGAGCTAACACACTGCCACTTGGAAAGGGACTAGGATATAGGCTAACCTTACCATGGAGCTAACTCATTCTGCCACTTGGAAAGGGACTATGATATAGGCTAACCTTACCATGGAGCTAACACACTCTGCCACTTGGAAAGGGACTAGGATATAGGCTAACCTTACCATGGAGCTAACTCATTCTGCCACTTGGAAAGGGACTATGATATAGGCTAACCTTACCATGGAGCTAACTCATTCTGCCACTTGGAAAGGGACTAGGATATAGGCTAACCTTACCATGGAGCTAACTCATTCTGCCACTTGGAAAGGGACTAGGATATAGGCTAACCTTACCATGGAGCTAACACACTGCCACTTGGAAAGGGACTAGGATATAGGCTAACCTTACCATGGAGCTAACTCATTCTGCCACTTGGAAAGGGACTATGATATAGGCTAACCTTACCATGGAGCTAACTCATTCTGCCACTTGGAAAGGGACTAGGATATAGGCTAACCTTACCATGGAGCTAACTCATTCTGCCACTTGGAAAGGGACTATGATATAGGCTAACCTTACCATGGAGCTAACACACTGCCACTTGGAAAGGGACTAGGATATAGGCTAACCTTACCATGGAGCTAACACACTGCCACTTGGAAAGGGACTATGATATAGGCTACCCTTACCATGGAGCTAACACACTGCCACTTGGAAAGGGACTATGATATAGGCTAACCTTACCATGGAGCTAACACACTGCCACTTGGAAAGGGACTATGATATAGGCTAACCTTACCATGGAGCTAACTCATTCTGCCACTTGGAAAGGGACTAGGATATAGGCTAACCTTACCATGGAGCTAACTCATTCTGCCACTTGGAAAGGGACTAGGATATAGGCTAACCTTACCATGGAGCTAACTCATTCTGCCACTTGGAAAGGGACTAGGATATAGGCTAACCTTACCATGGAGCTAACTCATTCTGCCACTTGGAAAGGGACTAGGATATAGGCTAACCTTACCATGGAGCTAACACACTGCCACTTGGAAAGGGACTATGATATAGGCTAACCTTACCATGGAGCTAACACACTGCCACTTGAAAGGGACTAACAACACCATGGAGCTAACACACTGCCACTTGGAAAGGGACTATGATATAGGCTAACCTTACCATGGAGCTAACACACTGCCACTTGGAAAGGGACTATGATATAGGCTAACCTTACCATGGAGCTAACACACTGCCACTTGGAAAGGGACTATGATATAGGCTAACCTTACCATGGAGCTAACACACTGCCACTTGGAAAGGGACTAGGATATAGGCTAACCCTTACCATGGAGCTAACCCACTGCCACTTGGAAAGGGACTAGGATAGAGGCTAACCCTTACCATGGAGCTAACACACTGCCACTTGGAAAGGGACTAGCCTGGAGTTAAAACTATTGGTGTTATGTCATGTCTTGTTAACTGTTGTATTTTTGAATTCAATTGATTTGAATGAACATGTTAGAACACAGAGAAACAGACAGGCCAAGTGCTGGAATACCTAAAATACCTATTGATTAAAACTATTGATTAACACTATTGATTAACATAGCAGAGCTATTATGAACATAATTGTTTCCACATTGCAATGATATTTGTGATGGGAACCTATGCATTTCAGTCCACTTTATTCCAATAAGGCAGTACATGTCTTGTCAACAACAAGCTATTGTTAACCAAAGCAGGCGTTGACCTTTCCATCACGTATAATGTGGAATGTTCCGGAATGAATGTTACTTCTTCCAATTCCAAGATCTAATAAGTATTTTTATACTTTAAATTCATGAAGATACAGTACATTTACAGTATTACAACGTTACTACGTTAACAGCCTCATTCTAAAATGTATTAAACATTTAAAAATTGTCCTCATCAATCTACACACAATACCCCATAATGACAAAGCTAAAATATCATATTTACATAAGTATTCAGACCCTTTACTCAGTACTTTGTTGAAGCACCTTTGGCAGCAATCAGTGGGAGAAGGGCCTTGGAGTTCCTCTGTGGAGATGGGAGAACCTTCCTGAAGGACAACCATCTCGGCAGCACTCCACCAATCACTCAACCAATCAGGCCTTTATAGTAGAGTGGAAGCTACTCCTCAGTAAAAGGCACATGACAGTCCACTACGATTTTGTCAAAAGGCACCTAAAGGACTGCTCCATGAGAAACAAGATTCTCTGGTCTGATGAAACCAAGATTGAACTCTGTGGCCTGAATGCCAAGCGTAACGTCTGGAGGAAACCTGGCACCATCCCTGCGGTGAAGCATGGTGGTGGCAACATCATGCTGTGGGGATGTTTTTCAGCGGCAGAGACTGGGAGACTAATCAGGATCGAGGGAAAGATGAACGGAGCAAAGTACAGAGAGATCCTAGATGACAACCTGCTCCAGAGCGCTCAGGACCTCAGACTGGGGCGAAGGTTCACCTTCCAACAGGATAACGGCCCTAAGCACACAGTCAAGACAATGCAGGAGTGGCTTCGGGACAAGTCTCTGAATGTCCTTGAGTGGCCCAGCCAGAGCCCGGACTTGAACCCGATCAAACATCTATGGAGAAACCTGAAAATAGCTGTGCAGCAACGCTCCCCATCCAACCTGACCGAGCTTGAGAGGATCTGCAGAGAGGAATGGGAGAAACACCCAAAATACAGGTGTGCCAAGCTTGTAGCCTCATACCCAAGAAGACTCAAGGCTGTAATCGCTTTTTGAAAACATCTAAAAAAATCTGTCTTTGCTTTGTCATTATGGGGTATTGTATGTAGATTGTTGAGGGGGAAAAAACAATTTAATCAATTTTAGAATAAGTCTGTAATGTAACAAAATGTGGAAAAAGTCAAGGGGTCTTAATACTTTCTGAATGCACTGTATAAACAACATAAAGGAGTGGGCCAAGGAAACAATGACATCCTCCTCCTCCTCCACTTCCGCCCTCCCCTGCACGACACAATGAGCAATATCACAGTGAGTTGGCACTTTATCAGAGCACTTCATCAGAGCGCTTTATCAGAGCGCTTTATCAGAGCGCTTTATCAGAGCGCTTTATCAGAGCACTTTATCAGAGCACTTTATCAGAGTACTTTATCAGAGCACTTCATCAGAGTTCTTCATCAGAGCACTAAATCAGAGTACTTTATCAGAGCACTAAATCAGAGTACTTTATCAGAGCCAGACCAATGCTGCCTGCTAGGGACATTACATGTTTGATTCATTAGCTCTGCTAGGTGTTATTCACCGTAAGCTGACAGACTGTTCCACCACTTTAAAATGTATTCATCACTCTAAAGTGATCAATTCAGGAAACCATTAAACAAAACAAAAATAATCTGCAAATCTGACACAGTACAGACAGTAGTGTGTTGCTAAATATATCCTAGATAATGTGCATTCATGCAACGTTGCTCAAGCTGTTCAAACTGCCCCATTAGAGAGAACAGTGGTGTGTGCAACACTCACGTCACATTACTTAATAATGTAGAGTAGAAGTTCCAAAATTATTTGGGCAAAGGCAGCGTCTGCAAGGCATGCACCCAAAGTCGAACACAAACCCTTGAGAGAACAAAGTTTACAGATAGCCCTGCTCCAGTATTATCTCTTACCTTTCTTGGTGTACAGGTCGACCTCCACGGTGGGGTTTCCACGGGAGTCGAAAATCTCACGAGCATGAATCTTCAGGATCGACATGGTTCTGGAACTACACAAGAGAGAAGAGAGGAGAGAAAGAGGGTGGGGAGAGAGGAGAGGAAGAGGGTAGAGAGAGAGGAGAGGAAGAGGGTTGAGAGAGAGGAGAGAGGGTGGAGAGAGAGGAAGAGGGTGGAGAGGGAAGAGGGTGGAGAGAGGAAGAGGGTGGAGAGAGAGGAGGGGAAGAGGGTGGAGAGAGAGGAGAGGAAGAGGGTAGAGAGAGGAGAGGAAGAGGGGGAGATTGGAGAGGAAATGAGAAAGAGGATGTTAGCTCTAAGATGGCAGCCACCTCACTCTCTCCCATTTAACCAGTGGATACAGTTACTATTAGAAGCATAGTATTTATATCAGTCCTCTGATTACAATGAAGGGCAAAACGTGGCTCTCTGTTCTGGGTCAGCTGCAGCTTAATTAGGTCCTTATGTGTAGTACCTGACCATATGACTGGACAATAACCAAGATAAGATAAAAAATCAAGCCTGCAGGACTTGCTTTGTGGAGTGTGGTGTCAAAAAATCAGACAGTCTTGTCACCGTCTTTACAACCATTGAATCTATATGTTTTGACCATGACAGTTTATAATCTAAAGTAACACCACGTAATTTAGTGTCCTCAACTTGTTCAACAGACACACCATTCATTACCAGATTCAGCTGAGGTCTAGAACTTAGGGAATGATGTGTACCAAATACAATGCTCTTAGTTTTAGAGACGTTCGGGACCAGTTTATTACTAGCCACCCATTCCAAAATTGCAACTCTTTGTTAAGGGTTTCAGTGACTTCATTAGCTGTGGTTGTTGATGCGTATATGGGTGAATCATCAGTATACATGGACACACATGCTTTGTTTAATGCCAGTGGCAGGTCATTGGTAAAAATAGAAAAGAGTAGAGGGCCTAGAGATCTGCCCTGCGGTACACCACACTTTACATGTTTTACATTAGAGACGCTTCCATTAAAGAAAACCCTATGTGCTCTATTAGATAGATAGCTCGATATGGCAGAGGTTGAAAAGCCATAACATACTTTTTCTCAACAACAGGTTATGCTCAATAATATCAAAGGATGTCCTGAAAACTAACTGTACAGCTTCCACAATCTTCTTGTTATCAATTTCTTTCAACCAATCATCAGTAATTTGTGTCAGTGCAGTACAGTACATTTTGAGTACCCTTCTCTATAAGCATGCTGAAAGTCTGTTGTTAATTTGTTTACAGAGAAATAACATTGTTTGTTTTCCCAACAGTTTGCTAAGAGCTGGCAGCAAGCTGATAGGTTGGCTGTTAGAACCAGTAAAGGTCACTTTACCACTATCGGGTAGTGGATTTACTTTGTCTTCCCTCCAGGCCAGGCCAGAGGTCAAAATTCAATCCTGCAGTGCTTTTGTTTAATTATTTGTTTTTTTTTATGCATGAATACGATGGCTCACTGTTTGTTGTTAACATTTACTGCCTAAGTATGCCCACTTTGCCAATGAAGTAATCATTAAAATAATTGGCAATATCAAATGGTTTTGTGATGAATAAGCCATCTGATTGGATGATGGAGTTGAATTAGTCTTTCTGCCCATAAGTTTTTTTCTGTCGTTCTTTATATCGTTGATCTTGGCTTCATAATACAGTTTCTTCTTCTTCTTGTTGAGTGTAGTCACATCATTTCTCAATTTGCAGTCAGTCAGCCAGTCAGATGTGCAGCCAGACTTATTAGCCACTCCTTTTGCCCCATCTCTTTCAACCATACAGTTTTTCAATTCCTCATCAATCCATGGAGCCTTAACAGTTCTAACAGTCAGTTTATTAACAGGTGTTTGTTTATCAATAATTGATAGAAGCAATTTCATAAATTCATCAAGTGCAGCTTCTGGATGCTCCTCATTAGTCACATTAGAATAACAAATATTTTTGAACATCATCCACATAAGAGTCACAGCAAAATCTTTTGTATGATCTCTTATACACTATTTTAGACCCAGCTGTTGGAACTTTGGCTTTCCTGTATATAGCCACTATATTGTGATCACTGCATCCAATGGGTACGGATACAGCTTTAGAACAAAGTTCTACAGTATTAGTAAACATCTGACCAATAAATGTGGATGATCTTGTTCCTGTAGTGTTTGTAAACACCCAGGTAGGTTGATTAATAACCTGTATTAGTAAAAATGTGATCAATACATGTGGATGATGTTGTTCCTGTAGTGTTTGTAAACACCCTGGTAGGTTGATAAATAACCTGAACCAGGTTACAGGCACTGATTAGTGAAGCTTCCTGTTGAGCGGACAGCTTGATGAAAACCAGTCAATATTCAGGCCCGTGCAGATAATGCTGAAGAAGTGCTGCTGACAATGTCATGTGATGCACGTGTGTAGAATACCTGTACAAAGTTTCTGCTGTCACGCCCTGATCTGTTTCACCTGTCTTTGTGCTCGTCTCCACCCCCCTTCCAGGTGTCGCCCATCTTCCCCATTATCCCCTGTGTATTTATACCTGTGTTCTCCGTTTGTCTGTTGTCAGTTCGTTTTTTGTTCGTAGAACCTACCAGCATTTTGTTTCCCTGCTCCTGTTTCTCTAGTTTCCCGGTTCTGACTATTCTGCCTGCCCCGACCCTGAACCTGCCTGTCGTCCTATACCTTTGCAGAGAAGAATGGGAGAAACTCCCCAAATACAGGTGTGCCAAGCTTGTAGAGTCACACCCAAGAAGACTCAAGGCTGTAATTGCTGCCAAAGGTGCTTCAACAAAGTACTGAGTAAAGAGTCTGAATACTTATGTAAATGTAATATTTCAGTTTGATTTATTTTTTTATTTTAGAAGTTGCAAAAACGTATTAATACCTGTTTTTGCTTTGTCATTATGTAGATTGATGGGGGGGGGTGAAAAAACAAATAAATGTGCCCCCTTTTTTCACCCCAATTTCATGGTATCCAATTGTTTTTAGTACATTTAAAAGTGAAAGAAAGTTCTAGAAACATTTCCAAATTAATACAAAAATAACATGCCTTGATTGCGTATGTCATTTGGCAACCATTACAGCTGTAAACCATTTAAAAAAAAAAAGTTGACCCCTTTTTCTCCCCAATTTCGTGGTATCCAATTGTTTTAGTAGCTACTATCTTGTCTCATCGCTACAACTCCCGTACGGGCACGGGAGAGACAAAGGTCGAGAGTCATGCGTCCTCCGTCCACAGAGCCTGGGCTCGAACCCAGAGTCTCTGGTGACACAGCTAGCACTGCGATGCTGCCCCACCTGGGAGGTCCTGGGAAATAACAATTTAATCTATTTTAGAATAAGGCTGTAACTTTATTTATGTATTAAAGTCAAGGGGTCTAAACACTTTCCCGAATGCACTGTACATGTACCTCAGTGGGTTTGTCTTCTTAACCCTGGCTTATGAGCTTACCTACCTTACCTTATACATTTACTGTGATGTAGCCTAGTCCTGAGCATTTCTCTGATCTATTAGCAGCCCAGCTATCTCTTCACATTCCAAGTCTCAAGTGTGTGGAAAGAGAGATTTTAGACCAGACAGAGGCTCTATATTCAGCTAGCTTCCCAAATGCCAACTCTATAAAAAAACTAGTGCCCTATATAGAGAATGGGTCACCATTTGGAACACAGCCAAGGCCCTGGTTGCCCCTAGAGCAGGGTTCCCCAACCTAGTGGCCAGAGGGACGAATTTGGCCTGCGGATGTGGTTTTATTTGGCCGCTTCAAATTTTTAAGAATTTTCATTCTTGGACATAAAAGACTATAAAAAAAACAGGAAATCAGCTCCCAAGTGATTTTAATTTTTGGACATTTGTTCCCAAGTATTTCCATGCATAATAGAGAGACACGTGATTGTATACAAGGTTTGAAATGATCAAATATTATATCTGTTTGGGCTTCTTGCGGTCAATTTTACGGTCTACAAATGATTTGTCATTATGTTCCGGCCCCCTGACCATCCGCTCAAGAAAAAATCGTCCCGCGGCTGAATCGAGTTGATGAACCCTGCACTCGAGTGACTGGACTATGTAATACAGAACATAGCGTATAGATCTGTTTTTTTTTTTATCTCTATTTGCCTTGACTTTCAGTTCATCTACCCCTCCACTGTTATAAATGCATGAATGAACCCCATGTTCCAGTCTCAGGCACTAAAGCCTGACAGACAGACACTCCACCAACCAACCCCTTCTGGACCAATGGAAAATACTCTGTCCTTAAATGTAGATAGTGTGGAAACTCGCCACTGGCTAAAAATGACAGAAAGGGAGGGCAGAGGGGCAACTGTCAGTCCGCATTAACAGACGCATACACACAGAGACACGACTCTTGATCTCTATAGCACTCACAGTAATGTTTAGCCTACAGTCGGAGCACACATCACCTAAAGTCCCCTGACATTTAAGGAAACAAAACATAATCCCCGTGGTAGTAATAACAGCGATAACACATTAAGTTATAACACGTTGTGTTTTTTCTCCGTCTGGCTTCCTAAATGGCTTCCTCACAATGGAAAGAAATTACGAAAGAAATTTGACATTCCAGGATTAAATTCAGCTTCTTGCCTCGACCTGTTTTTCATTATCTCTGAGTGGGTATGACAAGGAAGTTAAAATATCTCACACAGATGGGGCTCCCGAGGGGCTCACCAGGCGGCACAGCGGTCTAAAGGCACCACATCTCAGTGCTAGAGGCGTCACTACAGACTCTGGCCGGGGTAGGACGCCATTGTAAAACATAATTTGACTTGCCCAGTTAAATAAAAGTTCAATAAAATCAATGAAGATTGTAAATTAAACTATTTATTTAAATATTTATCTTAGTAAACGTGCACTATGTCTATTCCATTGTCGACGTGCAAATAGAAACATAGTAACATTGATTTCTCAACATTCCGAAAGAGAACCACAAAATAACCACAGTTGGCTACATTGTTTCAGTAACAGATTGCTACATTATGTAGCTACACCCTCCCACATCTAGTACTAACTTGGCCACACTGCATACCAGTGAATGGCAAGCAAACAATAGTGAACTGTCTTCATCTAATCAAAATGGTACGGAAAGGTGTGGCAGAGTACTTCAGTAGTTAGAAAACACTGTTATCTAGCTATGTGATTGCAACTTGACTCCCTTTCCTCTCCCCCAGACTCACACACTGCTGTATCTAAATGAGTAACATCTCGCCAGCTGACGGTTTAAAATAGACTAGCTACCAAGCTTCAAGACATGGCCAAGCAACATCATGTCATGAATAGCATTCCAAAAACTGAAAGCTCTAAAATGAAAATACAAAAGACCAAAGATATAGAACACTGAGAGAACTCGGCATTTTCGGTGATGATGATGATGATGATGAAGGGGATATGTCATCAGATGTCATCTACAATGTCATCAGGCAAATTGTCTAAAACTAGCGGATATTTTATAACATTTGAGACAAGAAGCAATTATAGTCATTACTAAGTAAACTAATTCCGCAAAATAATAAATACAATACATGTATTCATCTTACCTTTATCAGGCCTAACCGTGTGCAAGGGTAGTGTTCTCTCTCGTTCGGTCGACAGAGGAGGCGCTCGTGACAGTCCACCGTGCTGATAAGTGGACAGAATCCAGGAAGTGATTTCCTCCTCGCTATCTGATTGGCTAGGATGGACTCACGCGGCATATGAGAGTGCGAGACATACTGCACGTTCTCCAGTGGAATCACGACTTCGCCTAGAAAAAAATATATGATCTGGGGTCTTTTAAACCTTAGCGTCACCCCCCCCAAAAAACGTAAGGGATATCATGCCTAAAAAAAACTAAATGCAGCAGAAATGTAATAGGCTACAAATTGTTGAATTGATCCAACATGAGAGGTCACAGAGAAGGATGACGTAAACGATGCAGGAAACTGACGCAGAATTGAGTACGTGCAGAATATCAGCTGCTGGTCTCCTCTGCGACATCAGCTTGCATCTCATGTTTCAGTGTCTTTATGTCTCAAACTCTGTAGGTGATGCACATTTGTTTCGCCGGGTTGAAGGGCAGGCCTGATTTATATGTCATTTCTAATTTATCCCGGATGTAATGGGATTTTATTATGTATGTATTATGTAACAGATTATTCAATCTAGTACCACGTTCCTTATTACACCCCAGGCTCTACCTTGTAAAGCCATTCATTCCAAAGGAGTGGACCCCAGTCCCATAAACGTGTCACACTGTTGAAAATGTTCCAGAATAGCCTGCATTTCTTAATTATACTTTGACTTTAAGAAAAAA